>NC_135978.1:15785262-16085262 GCF_053455715.1 Rhinoraja longicauda
TGCCAGAAACAGGATGCCCGCTTTGGTTGACTTAAAACATAAACCCAATACTCAAGTAGAACCATTGCCAAAAAACCTGGCAATCAGAAAGGTTATCGTCTACAGAGTAAGACAGCAAATACTGAGTGTGGAAACATTTTTCTACATTAGAAGTGCAAACTCATTGCGGATATGCCTCGATTCCAAAGAGGCGGCGATGAATTATGATTTATTTCATGCCACTCCCTCACTGTTGCCTGCTTAGTACAAATAGAATCTGTATTAACTACTTAAAGAGCAGCAAATCATGGTCCAGCGTTGTTCTGATTCATCAATAGCCTCGGGCACCTCAAGTACACGTACGAAAAGCTCTCGGGATTTTCATTTACTCACCTTTCCCGCTTTGCTTTTTCACCATTTTCAAAGTGTCAGAACTTTGGCAGCAAAGCAACTGTCTATCCCATTCTCACACACAAGCAATGAGGCAGCGTGCCGCAGTAACGTGAGTGTACGAGTGCACCAGCGAGACTGCATGTAACCATCAAACAAACTAACTGGAATAAAGAACAAAACCGCAGACTGGGATCGTCATATAAATACGACCAATATAGAAATACAACCACCTGCACCAATGGAGCTACGCTAACAATAGGACAAATGGTGCAGTGCGAAGGGGAAAATGTTACTTGGACATTTTGTAATCGTGGTGCTTGGGGTTGGCTCTCTGGAGGTCAAAAGGGGAGACACAAATCCAGTTTACTATGGATCACAGTAGTTCTGGGGACCTCATTATAGTAATATTTGGAGATCAATGGTGTATGCTTTGGTTAAAGGATTATCCGACTGACTCACCTCTGACCACCACTACCGAGAGCCCGACCATCGGTGATGAAGATCTTAAGGTGGTAGATGGTCACTGGTTAGTGATAACCCTTTTAGAAGGAAAGGCAACCTCTGTTTCCCATTATCGTCACATTCAGGTGTTGCTTAACCTTCAGGGGTGAGGCATCCCGGAATGGTGCTCTACAACTACAGAGGAATTATTTCAATACCTGTTATGGAAAGGGGCCAACATAATGAAGGTAACTTAAAGGTCATGTTAGGAGAGGCAATTGATAGATTTAGGTGGGGTTCAGACTATAAGGCATAGCTAGTTGAAGTAAAGGTAAACATGAAATTATTTTGGTCAGGCAAAGTAAAATAAAATTAATCATGAGACGAGGGTTCATTGTCAGTTCATATGACAATAGACAATAGACAATAGGTGCAGGAGTAGGCCATTCAGCCCTTCGAGCCAGCACCGCCATTCAATGCGATCATGGCTGATCACTCTCAATCAGTACCCCGTTCCTGCCTTCTCCCCATACCCCCTCACTCCGCTATCCTTAAGAGCTCTATCCAGCTCTCTCTTGAAAGCATCCAACGAACTGGCCTCCACTGCCTTCTGAGGCAGAGAATTCCACACCTTCACCACTCTCTGACTGAAAAAGTTCTTCCTCATCTCCGTTCTAAATGGCCTACCCCTTATTCTTAAACTGTGGCCCCTTGTTCTGGACTCCCCCAACATTGGGAACATGTTTCCTGCCTCTAATGTGTCCAATCCCCTAATTATCTTATATGTTTCAATAAGATCCCCCCTCATCCTTCTAAATTCCAGTGTATACAAGCCTAATTGCTCCAGCCTTTCAACATACGACAGTCCCGCCATTCCGGGAATTAACCTAGTGAACCTACGCTGCACGCCCTCAATAGCAAGAATATCCTTCCTCAAATTTGGAGACCAAAACTGCACACAGTACTCCAGGTGCGGTCTAACCAGGGCCCGGTACAACTGTAGAAGGACCTCTTTGCTCCTATACTCAACTCCTCTTGTTATGAAGGCCAACATTCCATTGGCTTTCTTCACTGCCTGCTGTACCTGCATGCTTCCTTTCAGTGACTGATGCACTAGGACACCCAGATCTCGTTGAACATCCCCTCTTCCTAACTTGACACCATTCAGATAATAATCTGCCTTTCTATTCTTACTTCCAAAGTGAATAACCTCACACTTATCTACATTAAACTGCATCTGCCATGTATCCGCCCACTCACACAACCTGTCCAAGTCACCCTGCAGCCTTATTGCATCTTCCTCACAATTCACACTACCCCCCAGCTTAGTATCATCTGCAAATTTGCTAATGGTACTTTTAATCCCTTCAGCTAAGTCATTAATGTATATCGTAAATAGCTGGGGTCCCAGCACCGAACCTTGCGGTACCCCACTGGTCACTGCCTGCCATTCCGAAAGGGACCCATTTATCCCCACTCTTTGCTTTCTGTCTGTCAACCAATTTTCTATCCATGTCAGTACCCTACCCCCAATACCATGTGCTCTAATTTTGCCCACTAATCTCCTATGTGGGACCTTGTCGAAGGCTTTCTGAAAGTCGAGGTACACCACATCCACTGACTCTCCCCTGTCAATTTTCCTAGTTACATCCTCAAAAAATTCCAGTAGATTTGTCAAGCATGATTTCCCCTTAGTAAATCCATGCTGACTCGGAATGATCCTGTTACTGCTATCCAAATGCTCAGCAATTTCGTCTTTTATAATTGACTCCAGCATCTTCCCCACCACTGATGTCAGACTAACTGGTCTATAATTACCCGTTTTCTCTCTCCCTCCTTTCTTAAAAAGTGGGATAACATTTGCTATCCTCCAATCCACAGGAACTGATCTTGAATCTATAGAACATTGAAAAATGATCTCCAATGCTTCCACTATTTCGAGAGCCACCTCCTTAAGTACCCTGGGATGCAGACCATCATGCGCTGGGGATTTATCAGCCTTCAGTCCCATCAGTCTACCCAAAACCATTTCCTGCCTAATGTGGATTTCCTTCAGTTCCTCCATCACCCTAGGTTCTCCGGCCCCTAGAACATTTAGGAGATTGTGTGTATCTTCCTCACTAAACACAGATCCAAAGTAACGGTTTAACTCGTCTGCCATTTCTTTGTTCCCCATAATAAATTCCCCTGCTTCTGTCTTCAAGGGACCCACATTTGCCTTGACTATTTTTTTCCTCTTCACGTACCTAAAAAAACTTTTGCTATCCTCCTTTATATTATTGGCTAGTTTACCCTCGTACCTCATCTTTTCTCCCCGTATTGCCTTTTTAGTTAACTTTTGTTGCTCTTTAAAAGAGTCCCAATCCTCTGTCTTCCCACTCTTCTTTGCTATGTTATACTTCCTCTCCTGCATTTTTATGCTGTCCTTGACTTCCCTTGTCAGCCACAGGTGTCTCTTACTCCCCTTAGAGTCTTTCCGCCTCTTTGGGATAAATTGATCCTGCAACCTCTGCATTATTCCCAGGAATACCTGCCATTGATGTTCTACCGTCTTCCCCGCTAGGGCCTCCTTCCAGTCAATTTTGGCCAGCTCCTGCCTCATGCCTCTGTAATCCCCTTTGCTATACTGACAATTAAACACTCTTCTCTCTAATCTCTTGATTCCACAGAGGAACAAGTCTGAAGATGGGTCTCGACCCAAAAAGTCACCTATTCCTTCTCTCCAGAGATGCTGCCTGACCCGTGGAGTTACTCCAGCTTTTTGTGTCCATCAACAAGTTTCTCTTGGTCTGAAGAAGGGTCTCGATCCGAAACGTCACCCATTCCTTCTCTCCAGAGACACTGCCTGCCCCGCTGAGTTACTCCAGCATTTTGTGTCGATCTTCGGAACAAGTTTCTCTGTACTTATCTTTATAATTTTGCACACCACATTGTAGTTATATGCTTTTGATGAATTATTGTTACATCTCTCATCTTTTTGTCTTTTGTGCTTACCTGCTGATTTTGTGGAAACGAAAATCCCTAATTTTAGTTCCTAATTTAAAGGGACATATAAATGGTTTCTCTCATTAAAGATAAAACAGGAATCCTTGGCTGCCTGCCAGCAGCAAATTGAAAGTCTAAGATTGTCTCTGCCAATCCTCCAGGATTATACAGAGTCCAGGAACTCTGGAATGTTTTCTTGTATCACCATTGCACAAAAGTCATGTCTTAGTTTAGAGATTTTAGTTTAGAGATAGAGCATAGAAATAGGCCCTTCGGCCCACTGTGAGCACTCCGACCAGCGCTCCCTGCAAACTAACACTATCCTACACACATTTGGGACAATTTACAATTTTACCAAGCCAATTAACCTACAAACCTGTACGTGTTTAGAGTGTGGGAGAAAACCAGAGCTCCAGGACAAAAGCCCACGTAGGTCACTGGGAGGACATTCAAGATTCAAGATAGCTTTATTTGTCATCCAAAAATGGTTGTTGTGGCTGCAGGCCGCACCGGACGGTGAAAGGTCCGCAGCGGGCCGACCCAAGCCCCGCGATCCAGGGCGGGCGAACACGCTGTCGCCGCCGCTGCTGCTGCACGTCGGGGCGGTCGTGGCTCCCGACATTGAAGCCCCCGCCCAGCAGAGAGAAATCCCGCAGCCTATTTTAGGCCGCGCCGGACGGTGAAATGTCCGCGACCCAAGCCCCGCGACCCGGGGCGGGCGAACATGCTGCCGCTGCCGGAGCTCCCGATGTCGGCATCCACGCGGCCCGAGCCTAAGGCGAGTCGCAGCCGCTCCCGCAGCCTCCGAAGACGGCCGGCTCCGCTGATGGTAAGTCTGATCCACGGGCTCTGCGAACCAGAGCCCTGGAGGCCGCCAGCTCCAGGAGTTGGGCCGATGGTAGGCCGCAGCAGGAACGGAGACACCACCCAGAAAACAAAGGTCGGGTCTCCGTTCGGAAGGGACACATATTTACAATTTTACAGTTCCCCCCCTCCCCCCCACACCCACACCCACACCCACACATAGTACACAAAAACACGACATCACATCGACAATTAAGACACAAAAAAACAACAAAACACAAAGACAAATGGACCGCAGGTAATCCGCAGCTACTATGGCAGCGCCGCCATTTTGTGTCAAACTCCGTCCACACAGTGCCCGTAGTCAGGGTCGAACCCGGGTCTCTGGCGCTGTAAGGCAGCAGCTTTGCTGCCCAACTGTGTCTGTAAGGAAAAAAATGAAAAGAAGGATGCCTTGAATTCCTTTATTTAATTAGGTGTACAATGAACATGGTTGGTAGGCTGACATTCAAAATTATGCAGTTATATAATATAGCATTTATTCTGTTGCAATTGGGTTGATTAGCAGGCGGATCATGAGTCAGACATTGGATGGGAGTGGTTGATGATAAAAGGCCAATTGACAACACCTCCAGCAATATGTCCAACCGGTTCATCTGGGTTATTTCAACATTACCGGAACAAGGAGAATGGAAAAAGGACCCAATGGGTTGGTGCGGTTCTGATAAAATTAATTTCTCTACTCCACTCCCTTAAATCATGCAGATTATTTGTAAAAATGTAAAAAGATAGGCAGATTTACAATTGCCAAGGACAGCGCAGAATATTTCCTACCATCTTCTTCGTCATAGTTAAAAGTTAACACTCACCAATAATTTTAAGAAGTTCTTTTATTATTTCATAGTAGGAATAAGTTTACATTTTACATATGTAATAATTCCCGCAGCATTCAGAACGGACAAGAACCCCAATATACAAAAGTATTCCATAACATATTATGTTGAAGAAACGTTATTTTATAAAACAGGGCATTCTTACTTGGTACATCAACCTACCACACATCTGAGACTGATAGCTTCCATTGGTGATGTATTGTTCAAGCTTACCTGAGAGTTTAGTTTTAGTTTAGAGATACAGCGTGGAAACAGACCCTTCAACCCACCAAGTCCGTACCGGCCAGCGATCCCTGCACATTAACACTATCCTATACACACTAGGGACAGTTTACACTTATAGCAAGCCAATTAACCTATACACGTCTTTGGAGTGTGGGAGGAAACCAAAGACCTCGGGGAAAACCCACGCAGGTCACGGGCAGAACGTACAAACAACGTACAGACAACACCTGTAGTCGGGATCGAATCCGGGTCTCTGGTGCTGCAAGCTCTGTAAGGCAGCAACTCTACCACTGCACCACCGTGCCACCCTACACAGGTGTGTGTTAAAATTGCAGAAGCCTCCAGGAGGAACGGAGCACTCACATGTCAACACCGGCATAAGAAACAGTACTCTCCTGACACAAGTTTCACTCTGGCCTTCTTCCCAACCTAATGATCTTCAAACAAAACTCCACAATGTCCATTCAGTCTTAAATCACTTCTTTATCTAGCAGTGCCTTGTTTGGAGTGCAATTTTTTTTTTAAGTTCAAAAATCTCCAAAGGCGTTGGAGAAAATCCGCAATTCAGAAGTTTAAGCACACGGTCAATTCTGCATCTTAGCACAGAGCTGTGTGTGCTGAGGGAGCACTGTGCAGCAGAGACTGCTAAGATCCCATTTTAGTAGGGACGCCATCATCAGATGCATTGGGAAGCTACATTAAGAGAATGACTGAGCTGCCCGTTGAGCCCAATTGTTTAAAAAAGTCTGATAGTGAAGGGGCGCGTTAACTGTTTGGAAAACGTTTAATAAAATTGGGAGAGAATGGCAGCAAAAGGGGAGTCGTAGTTTTATACACGGAATGCTGTGAGTTCTAAATCCACAATTGTTCAAGGAAAGCCCAGTCGAACTGAACCCTTTCCTCACAATGAGGCAGACGACAGCGCTGAAGGAAGTGAAAGACTTACCCTCAGATTAACGAGCAACATATTGGCCTCCTCATGTTTAAGAAGGAACTGCAGATGCTGGTTTACACCGAAGATAGAAACAAAATGCTGGAGCAATTCAGCGGGACAGGCAGCTTCTCCGGAGAGAAGGAATGTGTGACGTTTCGGCTCAAGACCTTTCTTCAGACCGAGGCCTACTCACCAACTCTTTGGATAATGAAAAGCAGAGCATGCAGATAAGGCCAAGAATTGGACAACAGCTATAGTGCTCAGTGAAAAAATGTTGGATGAGTCAAAAGCACAGGCAAAAACAATAGATTAAGCCAAACTTTTCTAAACAGTTGGGTACAATATGAGGATTCATTTGAGTGCTAAGACAATGATTGAAAGGTTTCCCCTTGCTGTAAGGGTGAGTGAGGATGGTGTCAGTGGCCAAAATGTCAGAGCGATGGGGTGAACAGCTGAGAGTAGCTCAAAACAATCATTTCACAATAACAAGTATAAAAACATTTTGCATGCATTTTTGTTACACTCTTGAAAGGAAACCTGTGGTATCTAAAAGGGAGAAAAATTGAACATGGAATTATCCGCACTAAATGTCTGGATCATCAGCATAAGTACACTTCATTGTTCCAAACACAAACTCCACTGAGTTCTGGGATATTTCGCTGTGAAGTCAGATGATGGATGAGGTTCGCAGGAGAAGGCGGCTGCTGGATTTGTGGTTCTGTCGTCGTTCACATTGCCTCAGATTTGCTGCCTGACATTGTGCTTTGCCGGATTTTGCAAGCTGTGAGTATGGTATTTGCGGAGGGAGCCAAATGAGCTCAGAGGAGCAGGGAAATTAGACGAGGCAGATTTATCACAACTGTAATAAGAAAAAAATGCACGCAAGTCAATTTCTGTTAATACTCACTATGTGAGACAAATCCTTTGAATCAAGTTTGAAATTATCACCTGAGAAAAATAATTGAGGCCAGTTTAGTTTAATTTATTTTAGTTTAGTTTAATTTATTTTAGTTTAGTTTAGAGATTCAATGTGGAAACAGGCCCTTCGGCTAACCGAGTCCAGACCAACTCTACTGCTACACCACTGTATCACCCTTTTATCTAATTTGCTACATTCGCACCAAAGTCCCAGATTGCAATGGCCCTCAAACACTGCAGCTGAGTGACCACTTTGTGTGTGATCAAGTATTGGCAACAAACTTCTCAGCTACGATTTCTCTTGATATTTCTACACTAAGATACACAGCCAGGAATGCTTTTGCAATTTCCCTTGAGTGGAAGCAGTGAGAGGGTTCACAGCAGATTGCCTTGTCAGCCCCCAACTGCAAGGGATGAATTCTGGCCCCCCAGTTCTGAAGTTCTTTGGCCTGAAATCTTAACTCTGCTTCTCTTTCCACAGATGCTGCCTGACCAGCTGAATGTTTCCTGCATTTTCTGCAAGGATATTAAGCAATGAGCATCTCGACAGTGTTGGGACAGGGCCGTTTTTACAGCATTATGGGCCCCTGGGCAAAGCAGTGTACTGGGGCCCCTACCGTTACTCTCCCCCACCCCCCTTTCCCTACCAGCCCCCCCCCCTGTCGTGCCGACGAAAAGCACTTACAGATCGCTGTGAGAAGCACTTAGGGACCGAAAATGTTGCGAAAAAAGCACTTATTGAACCTATATTTTTTAAGTAGTATTTATTTATTGCAAGTCACTTAACATACACAGATCAGCATGTGGCCCCTATGCTCGTGGGCCCCCGGGCAAGTGCCCATCAGGCCCATGCGTTAAGACGGCCCTGTGTTGGGAACCAGGAAATGGTACTGAACTTGCTGGGAGTTACGCTGCTAATCAGCTACATATACTGTTCATTCTAAATGACTGTGGATTTATGAAATTGCTCAGGAATCTCTGGAGAATGAAGACTTGGACACTATTGCAAGCAAATCCAGAAAGAAAATTCAGAGGAACTTCACAAAACTATTAGCATCTCTCATAGTCATGGAGTCATAGAGTGGAAACAGACCCTTTGACCCAACTTGCCAATGCCGACCAACATACCCCATCTACATTAGTCCCATCTGCCTGTGTTTGGCCCTTATCCCTCTAAACCTATCCTACCCATAGACCTTTCCAAATGTTTATAAATGTTGTGACAGCACTTGCCTCAACTTCCTCCTCAGGCAGTTTGTTCCTTATCTTGTGCCAAGAGGTTGCCCCTCAGGTTCCTAATAAATCTTTTCCCCCCTCGCCTTAAAATTTTCTTTGAAAGTTTCTCTAAATTATCTTTGAACAATCTTTTGCGAATTACGAGAACATATAGTTTACGGGGAGAAATTATCCAAAAGCAAAATACTATTGGAGATCTGGAATAAGAACAAGGTATGCTGGAAACACTCAGACCCTCAGGCAGATTTGTGGAGAGACAAAGAGAGTTATTGTTTTAGGTCAAAGATTTTTCATGAGAACTAGAGTTATCAAATGGAGGAAGCAGTTTGCAACTTATTATGTGCGACAAGGGTTGATGGTAGGAATGTGGTGACGAAAGATGCAACACACACCTGTGGTAGAGATATTATTAAAAAACTCTTCCATTCGGGGGGAAATAGTAATGTAGGATTATAGTCAACCAAAGCAGGCAGATTACCATCCACATAAAAGCACCCCCTGATTATAAAGGTGACCACAGCTTCCAATGCCTCACTTCAGAAGAGTCTGGTTAGAAACATAGAAAACAGGTGCAGGAGTAGGCCATTCGGCTCTTCGAGCCAGCACCGCCATTCAATACGATCATGGCTGATCATCCAAAATCAGTACCCCGTTCCTGCTTTTTCCCCATATCCCTTGATTCCGTTAGCCCTAAGAGCTAAATCGAACTCTCTCTTGAAAACATCCCGCGAATTGGCCTCCTGTGGCAGAGAATTCCACGGATTCACAACTCTCTGGGTGAAGAAGTTTATCCTCATCTCAGTCCTAAATGGCCTAATCTTTATTCTTAATTCTAATATGAGGGTTTAACTTACCAAACCAAAGCGAGCATGAGTATAAAGAACAGCAGCAGCAAGAACAGCAGAATAGAGATTATTGTGGTTATTACGACCATCCCTCCACTCCGACGTGTAGAGGTGTCAATGGTATTTGGATCGCTGGCTGGAGATAAAAATGGAAATGATAAATGAAGAGCATTTGGAACGTGCTTCCACACTTCCCACCTTTCCCACGGCTCCCCTCACGGTCAAACACAGAGCTGAAATTTCCCAAAAGAGATTTTTTTAAATGACGAAGCATATGCTGAAAAATCCCTCCTGCTTCTTGTCTAAATGTTTCCATCTGATTCTTTTTGTGCACATTGGTCGCTTCAGCTATTTTTTAAGTTGATCTCAACACTTGGCTCTTGAGATACGGTCCAAAACAAAATCACTTAAAATGCACTGGGATAACTATTTCGAAAGGGAAATATAAAATGTTTTTCGGGGAGTGGGATTACGGAGGAGAGCAACAGCCCTGGGAAATCATTAGATTCCTGCATTTGAATCTCGACAGACCCACGAGTAAGAAACGATGATGCTGAACTAGCTTTAGAAGCAAGGAAAGACACAAAATACTGGAGTAACTCAGTGGGTCAGGCAGCAGCCCTGGAGAATATGGATAGGTGACGTTTCGGTCTGAAAAAGGGTCCGGACCCGAAACGTCACCTATCTATTTTCTCCAGGGATGCTGCCTGACCCGCTGAGTTACTCCAGGGTCTGGACCCGAAACGTCACCTATCCATTTTCTCCAGGGATGCTGCCTGACCCGCTGAGTTACTCCAGTATTTTGTGCCTTTCCTTGGTAAACCAGCATCTGCAGTTGCTTGTTTCCAGGCTTAGAAACATGTGCCTTGAGAGAAGTACGCAGACAGCAAGGTTGCTGAGCTTTTCTCAGTCTCAGGTCAAAAGCCAGGGTGTCGGTGGAATTGGCCGCTGGGGGCCCTTCAGCAGCCTGGGGAACCTGTGGAACAAAGACCAGTGCAGGCCCAACAGAAGCCGGATGATCACACAGGTCAGGAGCGGCCTGCAGCATGGAGCGGCATGGAAGGCACAATAGACGCATGAGTAGGCCATTCGGCCCTTTGAGCCAGCACCGCCATTCAATGTGATCATGGCTGATCATTCACAATCAGTACCCCGTTCCTGCCCTCTCCCCAGACCCCCCCCGACTCTGCTATCATTAAGAGCTCTATCTAGCTCTCTCTTGAAAGCATCCAGAGAATTGGCCTCCACTGCCTTCTGAGGCGCCGACAACATTGCTGCACCAGGCTGACCTGTACAGCACCAATCCGGTACAAGCGCCAGTAGAATGGGCCTTTAAGGCCAAGGTAAGACCCTATATTTTTAAGAACTTAATGCCTGAAAGCAACAGGACGGCGTGGGAAACGTGGCCACACTTTGTATACTCCCTCAGAAGTAATCTACTATTCTTTTACAATACAATCGTTGCACTCTTTCACTTATGTATGATTGTGCTTGTGTACAGTATGATTTTACTGGATAGTACGTAAAACAAAACAAAACATTTCTCTGCAGCTAGGTACACGTGACAATAAAGTAACAATTGAACTGCCGAACTATTGAGTCTTGTGATTTAGTTTGTGTCTGTCTGTGTCATTTTCGTTTGATGCTTTGGCCAGCGGGAGGGTGCAGCAGGTAGTATTGCTACTTCACCGCTGCAGCGACTCAGTGTGATCTTGAGGAGCTGCACAGTGGGATGGAGGTGGCGCAGCGGCAGAGTTGCTGCATTACATCGCCAGAGACCTGGGTTCCATCCGGACGACGGGTGCTTGTCTGGAGTTTGTACGTTCTCCCCGTGACCTGCATGGGTTTTCTCCAAGATCTTCAGTTTCCTCCCACACTCCAACGATGTACAGGTTTGTAAGTTCATTCGCTTGGTGTAAATGTAAGATTGTCCGTTAGTGTGGGTAAGGTAGTGTTAATGTGTGCAGGTATCGCTGGTCGGTGCAGTCTCAGTTGGTTGAAGGGCCTGTTTCCAGGCGATATCTCTAAACTAAACTAAGCTGAATGCAGAGGAGATTCACCAGGATGTTGCCTGGATTGTCAGACTTTAGTTATGGGATGAGATTAGACGGGTTGAACTTATTTTCCCTGGAACGAAGGAGGCTGAGGGAACACCTAATTAAAGTATATAAGATTATGGAAATCATAGATAGAGTAGATAAGCAGACTAATTTTTCCCAAGGTAGGGGTGTCAAAAACAATAGAGGGCATAGGTTTAAGATGAAAGGAAGGAGTTTTTAAAGGAATCTGAGGGCTGTTTTTATTTTACACAGAGAGTGATTTATTTCTGAATGTTCTGCCAGAAGAGATGGTGTAATCAGATGGATACAGTTTAGAGATACAGCATGGAAACAGTCCTTCAGCCCATCGAGTCCACGCCGACCATCGATCACCCATTCACACTAGTTCTATGTTATCCCACTTGTGCATCCACACCCTACTCGTTTAAGGGCAATTTTCCAGGGGCCAATTCATCTATTAACCCACATGTCTTTGGGATGTGGGAGGATTAGTACGGGTGTCAGGGGTTATCGGGAGAAGGCAGGAGAATGGGTTTAGGAGGGAGAGATAGATCAGCCATGTGTAGGAAAGAACTGCAGAAGCTGGTTTAAATCGAAGGCAGACACAAAATGCTGGAGTAACTCAGCGGGACAGGCAGCATACCTGGAGAGAAGGAATCTTCTCTCCAGAGATACTGTCTGTCCCGCCGAGTTACTCCAGCATTTTGCGTCTACGATGGATCAGCCATGATTGAATGGCGAAGTAGACTAGATGGGCCGAATGGCCTAATTCTGCTCCTATCTCCTATGACCTTATGAAACCGGAGCACCAGGAGGGAACCCACACGGTCACTGAGAGAATGCGCAATCGTCACATAGACAGCACCCAAGGTCAGGATGGAACCTGGGTCTATGGTGATGTGAGACGGAAGCTCTGCCAGCTGTGTCGACACGCACCACTGCATTTAGGCAGACACTTAAATAGACAAGGAATAGAAGGATGTGGTCCTAATGCAGGCAAATGGATTATGTAGAAGTCAAAAAGGTCACATGGACACGGTGGGCCAAAGAGCCGGTTTTGTACACTCTACGACTTGTGCTGTCTGTGTGGAGTCTGCACATCTCTGTGTTTAGTTTAGTTTAGAGATACAGCGAGGAAACAGGCCCTTTAGCCCACTGAGTCCGCACCGACCATGATCACCCATACAATAGTTTTATCCTAGACATTAGAGACAATTTACAGTACCCGATTAACCTTCAAACCTGCACGTCTTTGGAATGTGGGAGGAATCTGGAGCACTCTGAGAAAACCCACGTGGTCACAGGGAGAACGCACTAACTCCATACAGACAGGATCGAACCTGGGTCTCTGGTGCTGTAAGGCAGGAACTCTACCCCTGCGCCACTGTGCCGCATTGCGAGACCGTACGAGTTTCCCATGGGTTCTCTGTTTAGCAAAAATCTTGAGAAAAGATATTAATCTGTGGAGGGCTCATAAAACTGAAAAATTATGAGGTCAACGCGGAAGTTCAGTTGACAGCCCTGGTGTCCACTGTAGCACCTACTTAACTCTTTCTGTTTCATTCTCTCCACCATTCCAATACAATCGATAGTACTTGTGATATCATGAGAGGTAGAGTCATAGAGGGGAGATACATTTCCTCCCGGTGGATGCAACAAGGACTACAAACCATCATGGCTGCCAGCAAAAGACTACAAAACCCATAGTCAGCAGGGCTGCCTGCCCTGCTGATACTGATTGCTGCTGACACTGATTGCTGCTGATTGCTGCTGACACTGATTGCTGCCCAGCTGAACCAGATGAGCTGATTGCCTCAGTGAGAGAGCTAAAAGGGAAGGGAAGCAGTATATTTAAAAGAGAGAGACAACGACTGGAGCAGAAAGGGAGAGAAGCAGTGTTTGAGTTATATTTTGTAAGAAGGCAGCAAGCTACAGTTTTGATTTAACTACCTGTTTTGGTTTTGTGTACCTGTCTGCAAACAATTAAGTTTACCTGTTTTTGGAAAAGACTAAATATATGGAATTTAAGTTTGAAAACAAGAACTTTTCTGTCTTCATTTCCGGCACCCACACCTCCCAACCTTCAAGAGAAAAGCTCCCGACCTCTCAAGACATCACATACTGTTAAATAAAGATTATCAGCCTCTACATCATTAACTTACCATCCTTGAGCTTGATATCATTGGACCATTGTGTTACTGCAATAACATTGTTAATGGCTAGAAGTGGATCAAGCATCACATATCGCACTCTATATTTTAAAAAAAAGAAAAATTCAAAGTTAGTATTGATTTATGCCTCTGCAAATGGACATCCTAATCGGCAACAAAACTATCGTTTATTGTCCCTCCATTAATTACCCCCATAACTGAGTAGCTTGCAATACTTGAATGAAAATTCATGATTCTACAAAACTACAGGATTACTGTAAACACTGTTTCAGTTCACTGACATCCTCTAGAGAAGAAAACATTTGATCCTTCGCCAATCCGTGGAATGCACCTCACTTCACAAGACCTTTTCAGAGGCAAGTCAAGAATAAACCAGTCCAGTAGCGGTCAACATTACTGATAGTTGCTTTCTAATACTGGATTTTATTTAAATATTGTCCATGGATCAATAGATTAGGTCTCTAGACTAACCGTTGTGATGCCATATTATTACCAGACCTCCCTAGGATGAGACTTTCGACTTTAGAGATACAGGGCAAAAACAGACCCCCACAGCCCACTGCGTCTGTGCCGACCAGTGATCACTCTGCACCCTAGCACTGTCCTACACACTAGGGACAACTTACAATTTACAGAAGCCAATTAACCTATAACCCCCCCCCCCCCCCCACATGTTTTTTGGGATGTGGGAGGAAACCGGAGCCAGGTTGGCCAACTTCCCTGTTTAAATAGATTGTCAGTTGGCCGCATTTCGGACTTGAACTGTTAAGGTTACGGACAGTTCTCTGGAACAGAACTCTGTTGTAAACAGGGGAACCACCTCTGTCACGTCTAGCAAATTGTTCTTTCTTTGACACACCAAGTTACAATAAATGCCTTGACCTTCACTGCGATCTGCAAAAAGACAATTGGCTGGCATACCTCTCTGATGATTTATCTTACCTGATAGTCGCACCAGTACTTAAGGGAGCGTTGCAGTTGCTGGTGCTGCAAGGAACCTCATCCCCTACTCGCAAGGTGTACACTATGCCATTAAGAACCATGCCTGACCGACATCTGTAATCATTCCTCACTGTCTTAACAGTGAGATAAAAACCATTCGCCGAAAAGCTTTGATACATGGCTGCAAAGGGAATCAGGTTAGCCATGTCGCTTTCAAAAGTTGACGATCCTGTGTTTGAGAGGGAATAAAATTGTCCGTCAATTCATGCCTTCTTAAATTCAAGATGCAAGCTGGAATGAGAGTGACTGAAATTAACTATGTGTTATGACATAAAACACTGCTAATTATTTAATTCTTCCATTCACATTAACTATTGGCAGTTTTATCCAGGGTCTAGTCGGAATAGTACAGCAGAAGGAATGATGGATACAAACTCTCAAAACTTCAATGCCATCTATTGATGTTAATGAAATGGTAACCTAAGCACTAGGGTTCATTTCTGATGTGGTAGAATTGAAACGCAGGCAAATTATGTTAAATGGTTAGACCTTTCTTTAGCACACAATTCAATTTAATGGATTTAGTCATGGCCTCCATGTTAAATAAATATCTAAAGGCATTGCAGGTGGTACAAGAACCATGTATTAGAATGAAACTGCAACTATGAAAAGTATTCATTTTCTAGAAAAGTGGTAGTTAAATGACGATATAATAGATTCCAAAAATGTTGTCGCAGATTTGATGGTGATTGCATTATAAATGTTTGCACATATAGGGGACTCTAAAACTGGGGCACAACAAATATAAGGCAGACAAAAATGTACCCAAAAGAGTTCTGCAAGCAGTTCTTTACACCCGGAGTGGTTACATTGATTTGTTGCGATGGTCAGTCTGGGTGTGTTTAGAGGATTCTAGATCGTATGAGGAAGAAGGACAAAAGGACATGAAGATAATGTTTTAGATGAAGTAGTATGCGAGGGGCATAAAGGGCAATAAGTCAAACAAGCTGAAAGCAAGGTGCTGTGAATTCTGAGTAATTTGTGCACCGAACACTTGTCTTGGTAGTGCAGTTCTAACATTAGGGCAGCAAATCTTTCATTTGGGCGGCACGGTGGCATGGCGGTGGAGTTGCTGCCTTACAGCGTTTGCAGCTCTGGAGACCCGGGATCGATCCTGACTACGGGTGCTGTCTGTACGGAGTTTGTACGTTCTCCCCGTGACTTTTCTCCGAGATCTTCGGTTTCCTCTCACACTCCAAAGACGTACAGATTTGTAGGTTAATTGGCTTGGTATAAGTGTAAATTGTCCTTAGTGTGTAGGATAGTGTTAATGTGCGGGGATCGATGGTCGGTGTGGTCCCAGTGGGCCCAAGGCCCTGTTTCTTCGCTGTATCTCTAAACTAATCTAAACTAATTAAAGTTACAGTTGGACATGTTTTCTAAAGGTAATATTCGTACCCCTCTCTTGAACAAAAATGCAATTTCCCATCTTAGCGCCAAAGTTAATTTTGACACTGAACCATGTGAGCATCAAACATTTTTCTCAAATGAGCCAAAAATTTACAATCATAGTTGAAATTCCCTGCCCATGGGATGACTATTGAATTTATTGGTTTGCTTAATTCTTGATTTGAGCAGTTGGAAATTGCAAACACCAACATTTCAGCAAGGAAGCTTTGCAGAGCCAGAGTTGGGTTTTTTGTATTGTTCTAAATTGCTTTGACTCTGGAGTGGTGAAGATTAAAGTCGTAACCAGATCCTATAAACACTTTTCCCATTCCATTTTTCTACAGATACATAGATACATTTTGCTACAGATATATTTATTCCTAATAAAGTCTACACAGAATTTTCATCATGAATAAAACCTTGCAACTTAGCAGAAGGTGGTAAGACCAGCTACCTACCATACATGATCATTTCCAAAGAAATGGTACAGTGGTAGAGGAGGGTACAATTACAACATTTAAAAGACACTTGGTCATGTGCATGGATCGGAAAGTTTGGAGGGATATGGGACAGGTGCACACAAGTAGGGCTGGCTTGGTGAGACAACTTGGTTGACACGGGCGAGTTGGGCCAATGATCCTGTTTGACTGTATGACACAAAATACTCACTTGTTGTGTTATCCACGACCAACCAAATTTCACAGAGAGGGCAGTTTGTTGCAATAGCATCAAACACACATATCGGCTGCTCAAGTGCAAATGTGGTCTGGGTGATTTTTCCGATTGCATTACCCTGCAATATTTCAGGAGGATACGGGATCATTTGTTGAGCTGAAATTTAAAAACAAAACAGCCCAAATGAATACTGAGTATGCAGGTGCATTCTGTCATAGCCTTTAGGTCAAACATTCTCAATGAATCTTTGGACTCACTCCATTTGAAGTAAGATAAATTTCGCTCCTAAGCAAGTCACTAAAGTAACTGATTTCCTTTTAGTGCTGCATTGAACTATGCACTTGCAGTCTCTGAGAAGTTGCAGTTCCAGGGTTTTCATTCAACATATGTAGAGGACCAACAACAACAGATTTGATTGCCCATTTCTACAAATGAAACATGCCAATATTCCCACCTGGTGATATGACAGCACTTGCATTTCTGTCTCCCCTTTGCTTTCCTCTCCTCTCCTGACCTGACATTAATGATTGAGAGTGTGAGTGAAACTCAATGTCATTGAGCCAGTCCCAATCATAGCCCAAACATATCATTGGAGTGATTTCAGTTGAAAGCAAAATGGCCAATTTTAGGTCAAGTCAATTAACGTTTCAATGTCATTAAGGGAACTCTATCTGAGCCACAGTACCAGCAGGTAGAATCGTAATGTCAAGTCTTCATATGTTTTAGAAAATTGATTGTGCCAATTCCTCTGTAGTCCAAGGGTCAACCGTGAAGACACTTGCAATTACAAAACCAAACTAGTTGATTAACAAAACAAAAATTATCATGTAAAAAACATTCAATATTATTAAAGAAGTTGTAATGGAGAAATGAACAGGTTTAAAACTCAACAGATTTCCTAGATCAGAAAGCTTACGTTTTACGAGTGCTAAAAGAAGTACGGAAATAATATTTGTGTTGGTTGCTGGTATCCAAAGTTCCAGAGATTCCGGAAAAGTAGATTGGAAGGAAGCAATTGTAATGCCACTAATCAAGAAAAGGAGATATACGAAACTAAAAGCAAGTTATCTTGTTGGAAAAGAGCTGGAATCCATTATCAAGTGCCTTGTAACACAGAGCATCCACCTCATGGTTGCACCTAACAACCCCTGTGCAGCTTCCATCAACCTCCTGCAATTTCCCCTGAGGCCCTTCCCTCCAAAGGCGAGTGAACTGGGAACATGTAATTATCAGTTTTTGTGGTCCTTGCATTAATATCAAAGGCGAATAAAACATTTGAATCACAAAGGTTCCAGGCAGCCGAACTAAGGACACACCCAAAGGCTCCCGAATGTCCTTCTGAGAGCTTGTTCTGTCAAAGATCTATTCACTATTCCTTAATGTCTCCCACGAAGAGAGACACCAAGAAGCTGTGGACAAACATGTAAATGATTCTAAAAATTAGGTAATAATAAAATTTTAAATACAATAAATTTGCAAAACCACATTAAATATGTACATTCATTTAAAATACTAATTAACTAATGATTTTTAAAAAAAAGTTACCTACTATTCAAATGAATGGGGCTACAGAAGATGAATCAATTACTTGACTGAAAGCTGAGGGGCCAGATGCGAAGTACATCTTTCCCCATCAGTTCAGCAGACTACGGAACATACTCGGTTTCATTTTTCAGCTGTGAACGTTTAGAATAACACTTAGATCCACAGAGAACCTGAATACATTATCGATTATGAGCGGCACAGTGGCACAGCAGTAGAGTTGCTGCCTTACTGCGCCAGAGACCCGAGTTTTTCGATCCTGACTACGAGTGCTGTCTGTACGGGGTTTGTATGTTCTCCCTGTGACCACTTGGGTTTGTAAATTGCCCCTCGTGTGTAGGATAGTACGGGTGAACGGTGGTCGGAGGGGACTCGTCGGGCCAAAAGGTCCGTTTCCACGCTGCATTTCTAACCTAAAGTGAAACTAAACATCTTGGACTAGGCAGAGTCACAATGGCTTTTTGAAAGGGAAGTTGTATATTTTGAGGACGTAACCAGAAGAGCAAATAAAAGACAATCGGACACTATGGTAAATTGGGATTTTTAAAAGGCATTTAATCAGAACGCTGTGTCAGAATGCTAAACAGCATCATATGCGGTGCAGGGCCGTCTTAACGCATGAGCCTGATGGGCACTTGCCCGGGGCCCCACGAGCATAGGGGCCCCATGCTGATCTGTGTATGTTAAGTGACTTGCAATAAATAAATACCACTTTAAAAATGTAGGTTCAATAAGTGCTTTTTTCGCAACATTTTCGGTCACTAAGTGCTTCTCAGCGATCTGTAAGTGCTTTTCGCAACAATGTAGCACCCTAAGTCCATCGCTAAGTGCTTTTCGGTAAGTGCTTTTCGCTGGCACGACAGGGAGGGGGGGCTGGTAGGGAAAGGGGGGTGGGGGAGAGTAACGGTAGGGGCCCCAGTACACTGCTTTGCCCGGGGGCCCATAATGCTGTAAAAACGGCCCTGATGCGGTGGTCTGGGGATTGGAAGAAGTTGTCACACAAAATAAATGCTTATGGTTTGGGAACAGCACATTAGCATTAGCACAAAAAAAACAAGTGCTGTGGCAAATGTGGCATTGTGAGATTATAAATTTGTTACTGGTAGAATAAAGAAGGATCAGTGCTGACCTCAGCTCCTATAGTATACATTCCTGAATATTTCTGCCAGTTACAATCGAGCTGTTCGGCAGCGTTGGTAGCTTAGTCAGTAACTCAGCCTTGATGTTTGGCTTAACCCAATTTTCCAAGCCCCTGTGGGGAAGTCACACGCAGAAAGACCTGCATTGCCAATTAGACTGCAGCAAGCTCATTACTGTGGCCCTTTTCTACCTTCAGTGGTTCTTTGGGATATCTTTATATTTGTGAAAGGCACCACACAATTTTACCTTACGCAAAAAAAACAACAAAAAAAACTGTTCGGCGGTAAATAGACACAAAAAAGCTGGAGTAACTCAGCGGGTCAGACAGCATCTCTGGAGAAAAGGAATAGGTGACGTTTCGGGCCGAGACCGTTTTTCAGACCTGAAAAAAAGGTCTTCAATCTGAAGAAGGGTCTCTACCCGAAACGTCACCTATTAGACAGCATCTCTGGAGAAAAGGAATAGGTGACGTTTCGGGTCGAGACCCTTCTTCAGGCATGAAGAAAACTTCTTGAGTCTGAAGAAGGGTCTCGACCCGAAACATCACCTATTCCTTTTCTCCAGAGATGCTGTCGGACCCGCTGAGATACTCTAGCATTTTGTGTCTATCTTCGGTTTAAACCAGCATTTGCAGTTCCTTCCCACACAAACCGTTCAGCAAGTCAGACAGCGTCTGTGGGGGGAAATGGACAGATTACATTTCAGGTCAGGTCCTGATGGAGTAGAGGGGGGGAGGCTGGTTGGTAGAAGGGGGTGAGGGGAAAGGGTGGGGAAAAAAGTTTCTCCAGAAGTTTGTATTTTTGCTCAAGATTTAAGCTCCTATTCCTGTGTCTGTCTTTGGAACAAGCTGAGTTGTCCGTTTGCACTGATGTGATCTTTTCAATGGGACGAGAACTCGATATCAAGCGTGAGCCTGTGACTAGAGCGAGGAAAACGAGACACTTGGAGACGGTCACTCTCCTGACTCCAGTTCACTCGGGAGACCATTTCGTTCAACTTGCCTCGCTCGCGTTTACCATTAATTGAGAAATGAGAAACTATTTTCAATTGCATTAAACTTGTAACCGGAGATGCGCCCTTCCACGGCACCGCAACCAAAGCCAGCCGGATAATATCCCCAAACTGCAACAGGTAAGAAACACATTTCACGTAGACGGGGGAAGTGAGTGAACTAAGTCCAGCAATTCCAGTCTGGGAACTTCCTCTGCGCACATTTCCATGCACCTGCAACTGAGAACTGGCCATTTAAAAGAACAACGTGAAAACAAAATGTCAAATGTCACAACATTCCCCAAAAGCGTTCACCCTTCAACGCACTTTGCAATAAATAAACTGCACCCTAAGTAAAACGATCTCGCAGTCAAGCCAAACCAATGTTTTGGTCTCACTGCTAGAACGTATATGTATCGTACATATCGTACACACATCCACATGAAGAAGGGTCTCGACCCGAAACGTCACCCATTCCTTCTCTCCCGAGATGCTGCCTGACCTGCTGAGTTACTCCAGCATTTTGTGAATAAATCCACATACACACATATGTATATATATATATATATTTGTCTGGGCGAATAATATATCGTATATTATGTTTTATATATCGTATATGTTATATATATATTTGCCAATACAAAAATATAGAATATAAAATATCATATTTTCAATGTTTCAAAATATAGCATACTTTATATATTATGTACATAATATATTTTATGTTATATTTATACATACACAATATAATTCCACACGGGTAGTGTTTCGGCTTTGTACATATCCCGGGCTACCTGTAGATTAGCTAACAGCAGTGATTGAGCCTGTTAGACTTGAGAAATGTGTCTAAAAGTGGAATCAGTCCAAAAAGAAAAGTAGTTTTTTTAAATTTACCATAGCCAACGCCACACAACGCGCAGAGCAGCACAAACTGGGGCAACAGCTCCATCTCCGAGTGGGGACCTGAGTCGTTCACTTGTCGGGACCACCTCACTGTTCTCCTCGCCGCGGCTTCGCGTAATCCCTTCTGCCCCAGTGAGCCTTTGTCAGATTCTTTTGACGCTGCAGATTGTAGCCAAACGAGTTTGTGAGCTGTTTCTTCCCAAAGGTGTGGTTTAACAACCTTTAACCAAAGCAAAGATCGCACACACGTGAATCCGGACACCTTTCAGCGTTTGATGGATTATTTATAGCTCACTGTACCGCCCCACCCACGACTACCGACCAAATCTTTCATTTCATACTGCTGTAATCGACATTTGTCCATTATATCGCTATTACTTTATATATATATATATATATATATATATATATATATCAGTCTGAAGAAGGGTCTCGACGCGAAACGTCACCCATTCCTTCTCTCCCGAGATGCTGCCTGACCTGCTGAGTTACTCCAGCATTTTGTGAATAAATACCTTCGATTGGTACCAGCATCTGCAGTTATTTTCTTATACTATATAGAAACAAAGAATTGTAAATGCTGGTTAATACAGAAAATGATACAAAGTGCTGGAGTAACTCAGCAGATTTACTTTAGATAGACATAAAAAGCTGGAGTCAGACAGCATCGTTGGAGAAAATGAATATGTGACGTTTTGGATTGGGACCTTTCTTCAGTCAGGGGTAAAGGAACAAGAGATATGGACGGTGATATAAAACAAATGAATGAAAGATATGCAAAAAAGTAACGATGATAAAGGAGATAGGCCATTGTTAGCTGTGGCCTAGGTGAAAATGAGTTACATACAATGAGACTCAACAAGATGACTTTGAAGCTAGTACAACGACTGTGTGGGGGGGGGGGGGGGCGGAGAGAGGGGGTTGCAAGGATTATTTGAAGTTAGAGAAATCAATATTCATACCACTGGGTTGAAAGCTTTAGACTTTACTTTAGAGATACAGTGCAGAAACAAGCTCTTCAGCCCACTGTCCACTTCGAATAGCAATCACCCGCACAATCCAATTTTGTCAAAGCAAATTAACCTACAAACCTGTATGTTTTTGGAGTGTGGGAAGAAACTGGAGCACCCGGAGAAAACCCATACAGACACAGGGAGAACGTACAAACTCTGCACAGACAGCACCCATTGACATGATGGAACGCAGGTCTCTGGCACTGCAAGGCAGCAACTCTATCGCTGCACCACTGTGCCGCCCCTCAAGGCTCAGTGGGGTACCGCAAGGCTCAGTGCTGGGACCCCAGTTATTTACAGTGTATATTAATGATTTGGTCGAGGGAATTGAATGCAACATCTCTAAGTTTGCGGATGACACGAAGCTGGGTGGCAGTGTTAGCTGCGAGGAGGATGCTAGGAAGCTGCAGAGTGACTTGGATAGATTAGGCGAGTGGGCAAATGCATGGCAGATGCAATATAATGTGGATAAATGTGAGGTTGTCCACTTTGGCGGCAAGAACAGGAAAGCAGAGTATTACCTGAATGGTGACCGATTGGGAGAAGGGGAGATGCAACGTGACCTGGGTGTCATGGTGCACCAGTCATTGAAAGCAAGCTTGCAGGTGCAGCAGGCAGTGAAGAAAGCGAATGGTATGTTGGCATTCATAGCAAGAGGATTTGAGTTTAGGAGCAGGGAGGTTCTGCTGCAGTTGTACAGGGCCTTGGTGAGACCGCACCTGGAGTACTGTGTGCAGTTTTGGTCTCCTAACCTGAGGAAAGACGTTCTTGCCTTAGAGGGAGTACAGAGAAGGTTCACCAGATTAATGCCTGGGATGGCGGGACTTGCATATGAGGAAAGACTGGATAGACTGGGCTTGTACTCGCTGGAATTTAGAAGACTGAGGGGGGATCTTATAGAAACATATAAAATTCTTAAGGGGTTGGAGAGGCTAGATGCGGGAAGATTGTTCCCGATGTTGGGGGAGTCCAGAACCAGGGGTCACAGCTTAAGGATAAGGGGGAAGTCTTTTAGGACCGAGATGAGAAAACATTTCTTCACACAGAGAGTGGTGAGTCTGTGGAATTCTCTGCCACAGAAGGTAGTTGAGGCCAGTTCATTGGCTATATTTAAGAGGGAGTTAGATGTGGCCCTTTTCGCTAAAGGGATCAGGGGGTATGGAGAGAAGGCAGGTACAGGCTACTGAGCTGGATGATCAGCCATGATCATATTGAATGGCGGTGCAGGCTCGAAGGGCCGAATGGCCTACTCCTGCACCTATTTTCTATGTTTCTATGCACTTGCTGAGTTACACCAACACTTTCTGTCCTGTACATTATAGGCCATTATGGGCTCCACCCTTCCTTGGCCATCTGTTGCTGGCCATGATTTGTTCTGGCCTTTTCCTACCTCCATTTCCCCTCATCACCCTCCGCACCTCTACTTTCAGTCTGAAGAATGGTTCCGGCCCAAAATGTCACCTGTTCTCTTTCCCCAGAGATGCTGCCCGACCTGCTGAGTTACGCCAGCACTTTGTGTATATCTTGATGCTTTGTTTCACTGTCTGCAGTTAGAACAAGCAGGGTGGGTAAATTGAATGGAGCTGATGAAACTATATTCCAACAAGGGGACATAACTTCAGAATTAAGGGACAAAAGTTTTGGGGTAACATGAGGGGTAACTTCTTTACTCAGAGGGTGGTGGCTGTGTGGAATGAGCTTCCGGTGGAAGTAGTGGAGGCAGGCTCGATTTTATTATTTAAGAGTAAATTGGATAGGTATATGGATGGGAGGGGATTGGAGGGTTATGGTCTGAGAGCAGGTAGATGAGACTAGGTCAGAGAAAGTGGTCGGCGTGGACTGGTAGGGCCGAACGGGCCTGTTTCCGTGCTGTATTGTTATATGGTTATATGGTTATATGCAGTAGCATCAGATTAGTAAAGAAATGAAAATATATATAGATTGGGAGGAAAATACTCTGCCCAGCTCCATTGAAAGGAAATTATCTCAAACAGATAAAAAGAAACACCTCGTGAATGGTGTAAGAAAATAACTGCAGATGCTGGTACAAATCGAAGGTATTTATTCACAAAATGCTGGAGTAACTCAGCAGGTCAGGCAGCATCTCAGGAGAGAAGGAATGGGTGACGTTTCGGGTCGAGACCCTTCTTCAGACTGATGTCAGGGGGCAGGACAGAGGAAGGATATAGGTGGAGACAGGAAGTTAGAGGGAGGACTGGGAAGGGGGAGGGGGTGGGGGAAGAGAGGGACAGAGGAACTATCTAAAGTTGGAGAAGTCAATGTTCATACCGCTGGGCTGCAAGCTGCCCAAGCGAAATATGAGGTGCTGTTCCTCCAATTTCCGGTGGGTCTCACTATGGCACTGGAGGAGGCCCATGACAGAAAGGTCAGACTGGGAGTGGGAGGGGGAGTTGAAGTGCGCAGCCACCGGGAGATCAGGTTGGTTAAGGCGGACTGAGCGAAGGTGTTGAGAAAAACGATAGCCGAGCCTGCGTTTGGTTTTGCCGATGTAAAGAAGTTGACATCTAGAGCAGCGGATACAATATATGAGGTTGGAGGAGGTGCAGGTGAACCTCTGTCTCACCTGGAAAGACTGTTTGGGTCCTTGGATGGAGTTGAGGGGGGAGGTAAAGGGACAGGTGTTGCATCTCCTGCGGTTGCAGGGGAAAGTGCCCGGGGATGGGGTGGTTTGGGTAGGAAGGGACGAGTGGATTAGGGAGTTACGGAGGGAACGGTCTCTGCGGAATGCAGAAAGGGTGAAAGGCAGACCTCCTGAATGGTGGTCTTTATATCTGGAGCCTGGAATGCAGGGTGGTATAAACGGTTTAGAGGGATAAGGGCCAAACACAGGCAGTTGGGACTAGCTTAGATGGGGCATCTTGTTCAGCATGGATGAGTTGGGCTGAAGGGCCTGTTTCTGTGCTGTATGACTCTATAACTGTATATACATACATCAACAGAGGAGGCTATTCAGCCCATCGCAACCATGCCAGCTCCCTAGCTGACCATCCCATCCCTTCCTCAATTACAACTTATTCTCTCTCACTCATGCCCATCAATTCCCTATTGGTTCATTTTTGCTATTAACCCACGCTAAGGAGCACATTTATAGCAACTAATTAACACATTGTTGAGAAGTGGGAGGAAAACAAGCACCTAGGGAACATTGCAGTATATTGAAATCTAGGCCCTCACATATGGAACACAGGAAGCTATGCAGGTACTAAAATGTGTAGAGTGCAAGTGGATTGTGAGTCTTTATTACAAAGGAAATGCAGAATTAAAGTAAAGACTTTACTTTAGTACATTCAGTTGTTACAACTGGTAATGGTGAGACTGCAACTGAATTATTCAGGGCAAGAAATTCTGTGCGATCTACCCGATCTATTCCTCTCATGAGTTTGTGCTCTCGTGATTTCTAGACAAAAGAAACGATTAAAAAACAAGAAAAACATGGAAAGGAAAGAATGGTCCCGTCAGTATATCAAGCCCAGTAAAAACATACACTTCAACGTGATTCCTCCTCCATCCAGTTATCAAGCCGCTTATGAATTTTATATGCTTCAACGACATCTCTCCTAAACCCTAAAGACCTCGTCTGCTCAATAATGCTATTTATGCATTAATTAAATTGTCACTAGGAGCAATTTACAATTTTACCGAAGTCAGTTAACCTACAAACATCTTTGGAGTGTGGGAGTGTGGGAGGAAACCGGAGTTCCAGGGCAAAACCCACGCAGTCACTCATACAGACGGCACCCGTGGTCAGGAATGAACCCGGGTCTCTGGCACTGCAAGGCAGCAACTCTACCACTGCGTCACCATGCCGCCCCACATGTGTTAGTGAGCAATGCGCATGTTGGACCCAAAAGCAGATCACCAAAAGGAATTTGTTCCGGAAGTGCGTGGCAAGCACACAATCTCTTTTTAATAATCAATTTATGATAAACTCTGATCTAATTGTGCTCATCAATATAAAGGCACAGAGCAGAGTTTCTCAGCCTGTGACTGGTAAAGGGTTGAGGGCAAGTTTCCCAGGCAACCTCAGCTCAGTTCAGTTTATTGTCACTTGTACTGAGGTACAGTGAAAAGCTTTTGTTGCGTGCTATCCAGTCAGCAGAAAGACAAATACACGATTACAATCGAGCCACTTACAGTGTATCAGATACATGATAAGGGAATAACGTTTAGTGCAAGATAAAGCCAGCAAAGTCCAGTCAAGGATAGTCCGAGGGTCACCAATGAGGTAGATAGTAGTTCAGGACTGCTCTCTAGTTGTGGTAGGATGATTGAGTTGCCTGATAACAGCTGGGAAGTAACTGTCTCTGAATCTGGAGGTGTGCGTTTTCCCACTTCTGGTCCTTTTGCCTGATGGGAGTTTGCCAGAAACAGGATGCCCGCTTTGGTTGACTTAAAACATAAACCCAATACTCAAGTAGAACCATTGCCAAAAAACCTGGCAATCAGAAAGGTTATCGTCTACAGAGTAAGACAGCAAATACTGAGTGTGGAAACATTTTTCTACATTAGAAGTGCAAACTCATTGCGGATATGCCTCGATTCCAAAGAGGCGGCGATGAATTATGATTTATTTCATGCCACTCCCTCACTGTTGCCTGCTTAGTACAAATAGAATCTGTATTAACTACTTAAAGAGCAGCAAATCATGGTCCAGCGTTGTTCTGATTCATCAATAGCCTCGGGCACCTCAAGTACACGTATGAAAAGCTCTCGGGATTTTCATTTACTCACCTTTCCCGCTTTGCTTTTTCACCATTTTCAAAGTGTCAGAACTTTGGCAGCAATGCAACTGTCTATCCCATTCTCACACACAAGCAATGAGGCAGCGTGCCGCAGTAACGCGAGTGTACGAGTGCACCAGCGAGACTGCATGTACGAGTGCACCAGCGAGACTACACTAACAATAGGACAAATGTTGCGTGCTATCCAGTCAGCAGAAAGACAAATACACGATTACAATCGAGCCACTTACAGTGTATCAGATACATGATAAGGGAATAACGTTTAGTGCAAGATAAAGCCAGCAACGTCCAATCAAGGATTGTCCGAGGGTCACCGATAAAACTAATCATGAAACGAGGGTTCATTGTCAGTTCATATGACAATTAAACACTCTTCTCTCTAATCTCTTGATTCCACAGAGGAACAAGTCTGAAGAAGGGTCTCGACCCAAAAAGTCACCTATTCCTTCTCTCCAGAGATGCTGCCTGACCCGTGGAGTTACTCCAGCTTTTTGTGTCCATCAACAAGTTTCTCATGGTCTGAAGAAGGGTCTCGATCCAAAACGTCACCCATTCCTTCTCTCCAGAGACACTGCCTGCCCCGTTGAGTTACTCCAGCATTTTGTGTCGATCTTCGGAACAAGTTTCTCTGTACTTATCTTTATAATTTTGCACACCACATTGTAGTTATATGCTTTTGATGAATTATTGTTACATCTCTCATCTTTTTGTCTTTTGTGCTTACCTGCTGATTTTGTGGAAATGAAAATCCCTAATTTTAGTTCCTAATTTAAAGGGACATATAAATGGTTTCTCTCATTAAAGATAAAACAGGAATCCTTGGCTGCCTGCCAGCAGCAAATTGAAAGTCTAAGATTGTCTCTGCCAATCCTCCAGGATTATACAGAGTCCAGGAACTCTGGAATATTTTCTTGTATCACCATTGCACAAAAGTCATGTCTTAGTTTAGAGATTTTAGTTTAGAGATAGAGCATAGAAATAGGCCCTTCGGCCCACTGTGTGCAGTCCGACCAGCGCTCCCTGCAAACTAACACTATCCTACACACATTTGGGACAATTTACAATTTTACCAAGCCAATTAACCTACAAACCTGTACGTGTTTAGAGTGTGGGAGAAAACCAGAGCTCCAGGACAAAAGCCCACGTAGGTCACTGGGAGGACATTCAAGATTCAAGATTCAAGATAGCTTTATTTGTCACCCACAGTCCAACAATAAAACATTAAATTAGTCAGATTACACAATAAAGCATTAAAATAGGCAAATTACACAACCCCAAAAACACACAAAAAAAAGAAACATCCATCACAGTGAGTCTCCTCCAGTCCTCTCCTCAGTCCTGTGATGGAAGGCCACAATGTCTTTTCCCTTCCCCTGCCGCCTTCTCCCGCGGTCAGGTTGTTGTGGCTGCAGGCCGCACCGGACGGTGAAAGGTCTGCAGCGGGCCGTCCCAAGCCCCGCGATCCGGGGCGGGCGAACACGTTGTCGCAGCCGCTGCTGCTGCACGTCGGGGCGGTCGTGGCTCCCGACATTGAAGCCCCCGCCCAGCAGAGAGAAATCCCGCGGCCTATTTTAGGCCGCGCCGGACGGTGAAATGTCCGCGATCCTAGCCCCGCGACCCGGAGCTCCCGATGTCGGCATCCACGTGGCCCGAGCCTAAGGCGAGTCGCAGCCGCTCCCGCAGCCTCCGAAGACGGCCGGCTCCGCTGATGGTAAGTCCGATCCGCGGGCTCTGCGAACCAGAGCCCTGGAGGCCGCCAGCTCCAGGAGTTGGGCCGATGGTAGGCCGCAGCTGGAACGGAGACACCACCCAGAAAACAAAGGTCGGGTCTCCGTTCGGAAGGGACACATATTTACAATTTTACAGTCCCCCCCCTCCCCCCCACACCCACACCCACACCCACACATAGTACACAAACACAAAAACACGACATCACATCGACAATTAAGACACAAAAAATAAAACAAAACACAAAGACAAATGGACCGCAGGTAAGCCGCAGCTACTATGGCGGCGCCGCCATTTTGTGTCAAACTCCGTCCACACAGTGCCCGTAGTCAGGGTCAAACCCGGGTCTCTGGCGCTGTAAGGCAGCAGCTCTAATGCTGCCCAACTGTGTATGTAAGGAAAAAAATGAAAAGAAGGATGCCTTGAATTCCTTTCTTTAATTAGGTGTACAATGAACATGGTTGGTAGGCTGACATTCAAAATTATGCAGTTATATAATATAGCATTTATTCTGTTGCAATTGGGTTGATTAGCAGGCGGATCATGAGTCAGACATTGGATGGGAGTGGTTGATGATAAAAGGCCAATTGACAACACCTCCAGCAATATGTCCAACCGGTTCATCTGGGTTATTTCAACATTACCGGAACAAGGAGAATGGAAAAAGGACCCAATGGGTTGGTGCGGTTCTGATAAAATTAATTTCTCTACTCCACTCCCTTAAATCATGCAGATTATTTGTAAAAATGTAAAAAGATAGGCAGATTTACAATTGCCAAGGACAGCGCAGAATATTTCCTACCATCTTCTTCGTCATAGTTAAAAGTTAACACTCACCAATAATTTTAAGAAGTTCTTTTATTATTTCATAGTAGGAATAAGTTTACATTTTACATATGTAATAATTCCCGCAGCATTCAGAACGGACAAGAACCCCAATATACAAAAGTATTCCATAACATATTATGTTGAAGAAACGTTATTTTATAAAACAGGGCATTCTTACTTGGTACATCAACCTACCACACATCTGAGACTGATAGCTTCCATTGGTGATGTATTGTTCAAGCTTACCTGAGAGTTTAGTTTTAGTTTAGAGATACAGCGCGGAAACAGACCCTTCAACCCACCAAGTCCGTACCGGCCAGCGATCCCTGCACATTAACACTATCCTATACACACTAGGGACAGTTTACACTTATAGCAAGCCAATTAACCTACAAACCTGTACGTCTTTGGAGTGTGGGAGGAAACCAAAGACCTCGGGGAAAACCCACGCAGGTCACGGGGAGAACGTACAAACAACGTACAGACAACACCTGTAGTCGGGATCGAATCCGGGTCTCTGGTGCTGCAAGCTCTGTAAGGCAGCAACTCTACCACTGCACCACCGTGCCACCCTACACAGGTGTGTGTTAAAATTGCAGAAGCCTCCAGGAGGAACGGAGCACTCACATGTCAACACCGGCAGAGAGTAACTTCCCTGCATTTGTGCTCCAAGTGGTCGCAACGTCACACGCACAATAAAGTGTTTTCTGGAACTCATGTTGCTGGGCGTTTCATTTTTAGAACTCTTTGGAAAATTCAATCGTAATTGTGCTGAGAACTTTGGAAGGCATCAACCTGCAAAGTCTAACTCTAACGTTTCAGGTAGAAACATTGTCACACTAATAACGTGCTCAGGCTAGAAACATATACCTTTGGGAGTTCAACCTCATTGTCACTTCACAGCACCATTCACGGGTTTATTGACATCAGACACCAAGGGAGATGCTCTGAAATAAGAAACAGTACTCTCCTGACACAAGTTTCACTCTGGCCTTCTTCCCAACCTAATGATCTTCAAACAAAACTCCACAATGTCCATTCAGTCTTAAATCACTTCTTTATCTAACAGTGCCTTGTTTGGAGTGCAATTTTTTTTTTAAGTTCAAAAATCTCCAAAGGCGTTGGAGAAAATCCGCAATTCAGAAGTTTAAGCACACGGTCAATTCTGCATCTTAGCACAGAGCTGTGTGTGCTGAGGGAGCACTGTACAGCAGAGACTGCTAAGATCCCATTTTAGTAGGGACGCCATCATCAGATGCATTGGGAAGCTACATTAAGAGAATGACTGAGCTGCCTGTTGAGCCCAATTGTTTAAAAAGTCTGATAGTGAAGGGGCGCGTTAACTGTTTAGAAAACGTTTAATAAAATTGGGAGAGAATGGCAGCAAAAGGGGAGTCGTAGTTTTATACACGGAATGCTGTGAGTTCTAAATCCACAATTGTTCAAGGAAAACCCAGTCGAACTGAACCCTTTCCTCACAATGAGGCAGACGACAGCGCTGAAGGAAGTGAAAGACTTACCCTCAGATTAACGAGCAACATATTGGCCTCCTCATGTTTAAGAAGGAACTGCAGATGCTGGTTTACACCGAAGATAGAAACAAAATGCTGGAGCAATTCAGCGGGACAGGCAGCTTCTCCGGAGAGAAGGAATGTGTGACGTTTCGGCTCAAGACCTTTCTTCAGACCGAGGCCTACTCACCAACTCTTTGGATAATGAAAAGCAGTGCATGCAGATAAGGCCAAGAATTGGACAACAGCTATAGTGCTCAGTGAAAAAATGTTGGATGAGTCAAAAGCACAGGCAAAAACAATAGATTAAGCCAAACTTTTCTAAACAGTTGGGTACAATATGAGGATTCATTTGAGTGCTAAGACAATGATTGAAAGGTTTCCCCTTGCTGTAAGGGTGAGTGAGGATGGTGTCAGTGGCCAAAATGTCAGAGCGATGGGGTGAACAGCTGAGAGTAGCTCAAAACAATCATTTCGCAATAACAAGTATAAAAACATTTTGCATGCATTTTTGTTACACTCTTGAAAGGAAACCTGTGGTATCTAAAAGGGAGAAAAATTGAACAGTGAATTATCCGCACTAAATGTCTGGATCATCGGCATAAGTACACTTCATTGTTCCAAACACAAACTCCACTGAGTTCTGGGATATTTCGCTGTGAAGTCAGATGATGGATGAGGTTCGCAGGAGAAGGCGGCTGCTGGATTTGTGGTTCTGTCGTCGTTCACATTGCCTCAGATTTGCTGCCTGACATTGTGCTTTGCCGGATTTTGCAAGCTGTGAGCATGGTATTTGCGGAGGGAGCCATATGAGGTCAGAGGAGCAGGGAAATTAGACGAGGCAGATTTATCACAACTGTAATAAGAAAAAAATGCACGCAAGTCAATTTCTGTTAATACTCACTATGTGAGACAAATCCTTTGAATCAAGTTTGAAACTATCACCTGAGAAAAATAATTCAGGCCAGTTTAGTTTAATTTATTTTAGTTTAGTTTAGAGATTCAATGTGGAAACAGGCCCTTCGGCTAACCGAGTCCAGACCAACTCTACTGCTACACCACTGTATCACCCTTTTATCTAATTTGCTACATTCGCACCAAAGTCCCAGATTGCAATGGCCCTCAAACACTGCGGCTGAGTGACCACTTTGTGTGTGATCAAGTATTGGCAACAAACTTCTCAGCTACGATTTCTCTTGATATTTCTACACTAAGATACACAGCCAGGAATGCTTTTGCAATTTCCCTTGAGTGGAAGCAGTGAGAGGGTTCACAGCAGATTGCCTTGTCAGCCCCCAACTGCAAGGGATGAATTCTGGCCCCCCAGTTCTGAAGTTCTTTGGCCTGAAATCTTAACTCTGCTTCTCTTTCCACAGATGCTGCCTGACCAGCTGAAAGTTTCCCGCATTTTCTGCAAGGATATTAAGCAATGAGCATCTCGACAGTGTTGGGACAGGGCCGTTTTTACAGCATTATGGGCCCCTGGGCAAAGCAGTGTACTGGGGCCCCTACCGTTACTCTCCCCCACCCCCCTTTCCCTACCAGCCCCCCCCCCGTCGTGCCGACGAAAAGCACTTACAGATCGCTGTGAGAAGCACTTAGGGACCGAAAATGTTGCGAAAAAAGCACTTATTGAACCTATATTTTTTAAGTAGTATTTATTTATTGCAAGTCACTTAACATACACAGATCAGCATGGGGCCCCTATGCTCGTGGGCCCCCGGGCAAGTGCCCATCAGGCCCATGCGTTAAGACGGCCCTGTGTTGGGAACCAGGAAATGGTACTGAACTTGCTGGGAGTTACGCTGCTAATCAGCTACATATACTGTTCATTCTAAATGACTGTGGATTTATGAAATTGCTCAGGAATCTCTGGAGAATGAAGACTTGGACACTATTGCAAGCAAATCCAGAAAGAAAATTCAGAGGAACTTCACAAAACTATTAGCATCTCTCATAGTCATGGAGTCATAGAGTGAAAACAGACCCTTTGACCCAACTTGCCAATGCCAACCAACTACATTAGTCCCATCTGCCTGTGTTTGGCCCTTATCCCTCTAAACCTATCCTACCCATAGACCTTTCCAAATGTTTATAAATGTTGTGACAGCACTTGCCTCAACTTCCTCCTCAGGCAGTTCGTTCCTTATCTTGTGCCAAGAGGTTGCCCCTCAGGTTCCTAATAAATCTTTTCCCCCCTCGCCTTAAAATTTTCTTTGAAAGTTTCTCTAAATTATCTTTGAACAATCTTTTGCGAATTACGAGAACATATAGTTTACGGGGAGAAATTATCCAAAAGCAAAATACTATTGGAGATCTGGAATAAGAACAAGGTATGCTGGAAACACTCAGACCCTCAGGCAGATTTGTGGAGAGACAAAGAGAGTTATTGTTTTAGGTCAAAGATTTTTCATGAGAACTAGAGTTATCAAATGGAGGAAGCAGTTTGCAACTTATTATGTGCGACAAGGGTTGATGGTAGGAATGTGGTGACGAAAGATGCAACACACACCTGTGGTAGAGATATTATTAAAAAACTCTTCCATTCGGGGGGAAATAGTAATGTAGGATTATAGTCAACCAAAGCAGGCAGATTACCATCCACATAAAAGCACCCCCTGATTATAAAGGTGACCACAGCTTCCAATGCCTCACTTCAGAAGAGTCTGGTTAGAAACATAGAAAACAGGTGCAGGAGTAGGCCATTCGGCTCTTCGAGCCAGCACCGCCATTCAATACGATCATGGCTGATCATCCAAAATCAGTACCCCGTTCCTGCTTTTTCCCCATATCCCTTGATTCCGTTAGCCCTAAGAGCTAAATCGAACTCTCTCTTGAAAACATCCCGCGAATTGGCCTCCTGTGGCAGAGAATTCCACGGATTCACAACTCTCTGGGTGAAGAAGTTTATCCTCATCTCAGTCCTAAATGGCCTAATCTTTATTCTTAATTCTAATATGAGGGTTTAACTTACCAAACGAAAACGAGCATGAGTATAAAGAACAGCAGCAGCAAGAACAGCAGAATAGAGATTATTGTGGTTATTACAACCATCCCTCCACTCCGACGTGTAGAGGTGTCAATGGTATTTGGATCGCTGGCTGGAGATAAAAATGGAAATGATAAATGAAGAACATTTGGAACGTGCTTCCACACTTCCCACCTTTCCCACGGCTCCCCTCACGGTCAAACACAGAGCTGAAATTTCCCAAAAGAGATTTTTTTAAATGAGGAAGCATATGCTGAAAAATCCCTCCTGCTTCTTGTCTAAATGTTTCCATCTGATTATTTTTGTGCACATTGGTCGCTTCAGCCATTTTTTAAGTTGATCTCAACACTTGGCTCTTGAAATACGGTACCAAAAAAAAAATCACTTAATATGCACTGGGATAACTATTTCGAAAGGGAAATATAAAATGTTTTTCGGGGAGTGGGATTACGGAGGAGAGCAACAGCCCTGGGAAATCACTAGATTCCTGCATTTAAATCTCGACAGACCCACGAGTAAGAAATGATGCTGCTGAACTAGCTTTAGGAGCAAGGAAAGACACAAAATACTGGAGTAACTCAGTGGGTCAGGTAGCAGCCTTGGAGAATATGGATAGGTGACGTTTCGGTCTGAAGAAGGGTCCGGACCTGAAACGTCACCTATCCATTTTCTCCAGGGGTGCTGCCTGACCCGCTGAGTTACTCCAGTATTTTGTGCCTTTCCTTGGTAAACCAGCATCTGCAGTTGCTTGTTTCCAGGCTTAGAAACATGTGCCTTGAGAGAAGTACGCAGACAGCAAGGTTGCTGAGCTTTTCTCAGTCTCAGGTCACAGGCCAGGGTGTCGGTGGAATTGGCCGCTGGGGGCCCTTCAGCAGCCTGGGGAACCTGTGGAACAAAGACCAGTGCAGGCCCAACAGAAGCCGGATGATCACACAGGTCAGGAGCGGCCTGCAGCATGGAGCGGCATGGAAGGCACAATAGACAATAGACGCATGAGTAGGCCATTCGGCCCTTTGAGCCAGCACCGCCATTCAATGTGATCATGGCTGATCATTCACAATCAGTACCCCGTTCCTGCCCTCTCCCAAGACCCCCCCGACTCTGCTATCATTAAGAGCTCTATCTAGCTCTCTCTTGAAAGCATCCAGAGAATTGGCCTCCACTGCCTTCTGAGGCGCCGACAACATTGCTGCACCAGGCTGACCTGCACAGCACCAATCCGGTACAAGCGCCAGTAGAATGGGCCTTTAAGGCCAAGGTAAGACTCTATATTTTTAAGAACTTAATGCCTGAAAGCAACAGGACGGCGTGGGAAACGTGGCCACACTTTGTATACTCCCTCAGAAGTAATCTACTATTCTTTTACAATACAATCGTTGCACTCTTTCACTTATGTATGATTGTGCTTGTGTACAGTATGATTTTACTGGATAGTACGTAAAACAAAACAAAACATTTCTCTGCATCTAGGTACACGTGACAATAAAGTAACAATTGAACTGCCGAACTATTGAGTCTTGTGATTTAGTTTGTGTCTGTCTGTGTCATTTTCGTTTGATGCTTTGGCCAGCGGGAGGGTGCAGCAGGTAGTATTGCTACTTCACCGCTGCAGCGACTCAGTGTGATCTTGAGGAGCTGCACAGTGGGATGGAGGTGGCGCAGCGGCAGAGTTGCTGCATTACATCGCCAGAGACCTGGGTTCCATCCGGACGACGTGTGCTTGTCTGGAGTTTGTACGTTCTCCCCGTGACCTGCATGGGTTTTCTCCAAGATCTTCAGTTTCCTCCCACACTCCAACGATGTACAGGTTTGTAAGTTCATTGGCTTGGTGTAAATGTAAGATTGTCCGTTAGTGTGGGTAAGGTAGTGTTAATGTGCAGGGATCGCTGGTCGGTGCAGACTCAGTTGGTTGAAGGGCCTGTTTCCAGGCGATATCTCTAAACTAAACTAAGCTGAATGCAGAGGAGATTCACCAGGATGTTGCCTGGATTGTCAGACTTTAGTTATGGGATGAGATTAGACGGGTTGAACTTATTTTCCCTGGAACGAAGGAGGCTGAGGGAACACCTAATTAAAGTATATAAGATTATGGAAATCATAGATAGAGTAGATAAGCAGACTAATTTTTCCCAAGGTAGGGGTGTCAAAAACAATAGAGGGCATAGGTTTAAGATGAAAGGAAGGAGTTTTTAAAGGAATCTGAGGGCTGTTTTTATTTTACACAGAGAGTGATTTATTTCTGAATGTTCTGCCAGAAGAGATGGTGTAATCAGATGGATACAGTTTAGAGATACAGCATGGAAACAGTCCTTCAGCCCATCGAGTCCACGCCGACCATCGATCACCCATTCACACTAGTTCTATGTTATCCCACTTGTGCATCCACACCCTACTCGTTTAGGGCAATTTTCCAGGGGCCAATTCATCTATTAACCCACATGTCTTTGGGATGTGGGAGGATTAGTACGGGTGTCAGGGGTTATCGGGAGAAGGCAGGAGAATGGGTTTAGGAGGGAGAGATAGATCAGCCATGTGTAGGAAAGAACTGCAGAAGCTGGTTTAAATCGAAGGCAGACACAAAATGCTGGAGTAACTCAGCGGGACAGGCAGCATACCTGGAGAGAAGGAATCTTCTCTCCAGAGATACTGTCTGCCCCGCCGAGTTACTCCAGCATTTTGCGTCTACGATGGATCAGCCATGATTGAATGGCGAAGTAGACTAGATGGGCCGAATGGCCTAATTCTGCTCCTATCTCTTATGACCTTATGAAACCGGAGCACCAGGAGGGAACCCACATGGTCACTGAGAGAATGCGCAATCGTCACATAGACAGCACCCAAGGTCAGGATGGAACCTGGGTCTATGGTGATGTGAGACGGAAGCTCTGCCAGCTGTGTCGACACGCGCCACTGCATTTAGGCAGACACTTAAATAGACAAGGAATAGAAGGATGTGGTCCTAATGCAGGCAAATGGATTATGTAGAAGTCAAAAAGGTCACATGGACACGGTGGGCCAAAGAGCCGGTTTTGTACACTCTACGACTTGTGCTGTCTGTGTGGAGTCTGCACATCTTTGTGTTTAGTTTAGTTTAGAGATACAGCGAGGAAACAGGCCCTTTAGCCCACTGAGTCCGCACCGACCATGATCACCCATACAATAGTTTTATCCTAGACATTAGAGACAATTTACAGTACCCGATTAACCTTCAAACCTGCACGTCTTTGGAATGTGGGAGGAATCTGGAGCACTCTGAGAAAACCCACGTGGTCACAGGGAGAACGCACTAACTCCATACAGACAGGATCGAACCTGGGTCTCTGGTGCTGTAAGGCAGGAACTCTACCCCTGCGCCACTGTGCCGCATTGCGAGACCGTACGAGTTTCCCATGGGTTCTCTGTTTAGCAAAAATCTTGAGAAAAGATATTAATCTGTGGAGGGCTCATAAAACTGAAAAATTATGAGGTCAACGCGGAAGTTCAGTTGGCAGCCCTGGTGTCCACTGTAGCACCTACTTAACTCTTTCTGTTTCATTCTCTCCACCATTCCAATACAATCGATAGTACTTGTGATATCATGAGAGGTAGAGTCATAGAGGGGAGATACATTTCCTCCCGGTGGATGCAACAAGGATTACAAACCATCATGGCTGCCAGCAAAAGACAACAAAACCCATAGTCAGCAGGGCTGCCTGCCTTGCTGATACTGATTGCTGCTGACACTGATTGCTGCTGATTGCTGCTGACACTGATTGCTGCCCAGCTGAACCAGATGAGCTGATTGCCTCAGTGAGAGAGCTAAAAGGGAAGGGAAGCAGTATATTTAAAAGAGAGAGACAACGACTGGAGCAGAAAGGGAGAGAAGCAGTGTTTGAGTTATATTTTGTAAGAAGGCAGCAAGCTACAGTTTTGATTTAACTACCTGTTTTGGTTTTGTGTACCTGTCTGCAAACAATTAAGTTTACCTGTTTTTGGAAAAGACTAAATATATGGAATTTAAGTTTGAAAACAAGAACTTTTCTGTCTTCATTTCCGGCACCCACACCTCCCAACCTTCAAGAGAAAAGCTCCCGACCTCTCCAGACATCACATACTGTTAAATAAAGATTATCAGCCTCTACATCATTAACTTACCATCCTTGAGCTTGATATCATTGGACCATTGTGTTACTGCAATAACATTGTTAGTGGTTAGAAGTGGATCAAGCATCACATATAGCACTCTATATTTTAAAAAAAAGAAAAATTCAAAGTTAGTATTGATTTATGCCTCTGCAAATGGACATCCTAATCGGCAACAAAACTATCGTTTATTGTCCCTCCATTAATTACCCCCATAACTGAGTAGCTTGCAATACTTGAATGAAAATTCATGATTCTACAAAACTACAGGATTACTGTAAACACTGTTTCAGTTCACTGACATCCTCTAGAGAAGAAAACATTTGATCCTTCGCCAATCCGTGGAATGCACCTCACTTCACAAGACCTTTTCAGAGGCAAGTCAAGAATAAACCAGTCCAGTAGCGGTCAACATTACTGATAGTTGCTTTCTAATACTGGATTTTATTTAAATATTGTCCATGGATCAATAGATTAGGTCTCTAGACTAACCGTTGTGATGCCATATTATTACCAGACCTCCCTAGGATGAGACTTTCGACTTTAGAGATACAGGGCAAAAATAGACCCCCACAGCCCACTGCGTCTGTGCCGACCAGCGATCACTCCGCATCCTAGCACTGTCCTACACACTAGGGACAACTTACAATTTACAGAAGCCAATTAACCTATAACCCCCCCCCCCCCCCCCCCCCCCACATGTTTTTTGGGATGTGGGAGGAAACCGGAGCCAGGTTGGCCAACTTCCCTGTTTAAATAGATTATCAGTTGGCCGCATTTCGGACTTGAACTGTTAAGGTTACGGACGGTTCTCTGGAACAGAACTCTGTTGTAAACAGGGGAACCACCTCTGTCACGTCTAGCAAATTGTTCTTTCTTTGACACACCAAGTTACAATAAATGCCTTGACCTTCACTGCGATCTGCAAAAAGACAATTGGCTGGCATACCTCTCTGATGATTTATCTTACCTGATAGTCGCACCAGTACTTAAGGGAGCGTTGCAGTTGCTGGTGCTGCAAGGAACCTCATCCCCTACTCGCACGATGTACACTAGGCCATTAAGAGTCATGTTTGACCGACATCTGTAATCATTCCTCGCTGTCATAAGGGTGAGATAAAAACCATTCGTCGAAAAGTTTTGATACATGGCTGCAGAGGGAGTCAGGTTAGCCATGTTTCTGTCAAAAGTTGACGATGCTGTGTTTGAGAGGGAATAAAATTGTCCGTCAATTCATGCCTTCTTAAATTCAAGATGCAAGCTGGAATGAGAGTGACTGAAATTAACTATGTGTTATGACATAAAACACTGCTAATTATTTAATTCTTCCATTCACATTAACTATTGGCAGTTTTATCCAGGGTCTAGTCGGAATAGTACAGCAGAAGGAATGATGGATACAAACTCACAAAACTTCAATGCCATCTATTGATGTTAATGAAATGGTAACCTAAGCACTAGGGTTCATTTCTGATGTGGTAGAATTGAAACGCAGGCAAATTATGTTAAATGGTTAGACCTTTCTTTAGCACACAATTCAATTTATTGGATTTAGTCATGGCCTCTATGTTAAATAAATATCTAAAGGCATTGCAGGTGGTACAAGAACCATGTATTAGAATGAAACTGCAACTAAGAAAAGTATTCATTTTCTAGAAAAGTGGTAGTTAAATGACGATATAATAGATTTCAAAAATGTTGTCGCAGATTTGATGGTGATTGCATTATAAATGTTTGCACATATAGGGGACTCTAAAACTGGGGCACAACAAATATAAGGCAGACAAAAATGTACCCAAAAGAGTTCTGCAAGCAGTTCTTTACACCCGGAGTGGTTACATTGATTTGTTGCGATGGTCAGTCTGGGTGTGTTTAGAGGATTCTAGATCGTATGAGGAAGAAGGACAAAAGGACATGAAGATAATGTTTTAGATGAAGTAGTATGCGAGGGGCATAAAGGGCAATAAGTCAAACAAGCTGAAAGCAAGGTGCTGTGAATTCTGTGTAATTTGTGCACCGAACACTTGTCTTAGTAGTGCAGTTCTATCATTAGGACAGCAAATCTTTCATTTGGGCGGCACGGTGGCATGGCGGTGGAGTTGCTGCCTTACAGCGTTTGCAGCTCTGGAGACCCGGGATCGATCCTGACTACGGGTGCTGTCTGTACGGAGTTTGTACGTTCTCCCCGTGACTTTTCTCCGAGATCTTCGGTTTCCTCTCACACTCCAAAGGCGTACAGATTTGTAGGTTAATTGGCTTGGTATAAGTGTAAATTGTCCTTAGTGTGTAGGATAGTGTTAATGTGCAGGGATCGATGGTCAGTGTGGTCTCAGTGGGCCAAAGGCCCTGTTTCTTCGCTGTATCTCTAAAGTAATCTAAACTAATTAAAGTTACAGTTGGACATGTTTTCTAAAGGTAATATTCGTACCCCTCTCTTGAACAAAAATGCAATTTCCCATCTTAGCGCCAAAGTTAATTTTGACACTGAACCATGTGAGCATCAAACATTTTTCTCAAATGAGCCAAAAATTTACAATCATAGTTGAAATTCCCTGCCCATGGGATGACTATTGAATTTATTGGTTTGCTTAATTCTTGATTTGAGCAGTTGGAAATTGCAAACACCAACATTTCAGCAAGGAAGCTTTGCAGAGCCAGAGTTGGGTTTTTTGTATTGTTCTAAATTGCTTTGACTCTGGAGTGGTGAAGATTAAAGTCGTAACCAGATCCTATAAACACTTTTCCCATTCCATTTTTCTACAGATACATTTTGCTACAGATATATTTATTCCTAATAAAGTCTACACAGAATTTTCATCATGAATAAAACCTTGCAACTTAGCAGAAGGTGGTAAGACCAGCTACCTACCATACATGATCATTTCCAAAGAAATGGTACAGTGGTAGAGGAGGGTACAATTACAACATTTAAAAGACACTTGGTCATGTGCATGGATCGGAAAGTTTGGAGGGATATGGGACAGGTGCACACAAGTAGGGCTGGCTTGGTGAGACAACTTGGTTGACACGGGCGAGTTGGGCCAATGGTCCTGTTTGACTGTATGACACAAAATACTCACTTCTTGTGTTATCCACGACCAACCAAATTTCACAGAGAGGGCAGTTTGTTGCAAAAGTATCAAACACACATATCGGCTGCTCAAGTGCAAATGTGGTCTGGGTGATTTTTCCGATTGCATTAACATCCAATATTTCAGGAGGATACGGGATCATTTGTTGAGCTGAAATTTAAAAACAAAACAGCCCAAATGAATACTGAGTATGCAGGTGCATTCTGTCATAGCCTTTAGGTCAAACATTCTCAATGAATCTTTGGACTCACTCCATTTGAAGTAAGATAAATTTCGCTCCCAAGCAAGTCACTAAAGTAACTGATTTCCTTTTAGTGCTGCATTGAACTATGCACTTGCAGTCTCTGAGAAAGTTGCAGTTCCAGGGTTTTCATTCAACATATGTAGAGGACCAACAACAACAGATTTGATTGCCCATTTCTACAAATGAAACATGCCAATATTCCCACCTGGTGATATGACAGCACTTGCATTTCTGTCTCCCCTTTGCTTTCCTCTCCTCTCCTGACCTGACATTAATGATTGAGAGTGTGAGTGAAACTCAATGTCATTGAGCCAGTCCCAATCATAGCCCAAACATATCATTGGAGTGATTTCAGTTGAAAGCAAAATGGCCAATTTTAGGTCAAGTCAATTAACGTTTCAATGTCATTAAGAGAACTCTATCTGAGCCACAGTACCAGCAGGTAGAATCGTAATGTCAAGTCTTCATATGTTTTAGAAAATTGATTGTGCCAATTCCTCTGTAGTCCAAGGGTCAACTGTGAAGACACTTGCAATTACAAAACCAAACTAGTTGATTAACAAAACAAAAATTATCATGTAAAAAACATTCAATATTATTAAAGAAGTTGTAATGGAGAAATGAACAGGTCTAAAACTCAACAGATTTCCTAGATCAGAAAGCTTACGTTTTACGAGTGCTAAAAGAAGTACGGAAATAATATTTGTGTTGGTTGCTGGTATCCAAAGTTCCAGAGATTCCGGAAAAGTAGATTGGAAGGAAGCAATTGTAATGCCACTAATCAAGAAAAGGAGATATATGAAACTAAAAGCAAGTTATCTTGTTGGAAAAGAGCTGGAATCCATTATCAAGTGCCTTGTAACAGGGCATGAGGAAACAATAGTGAGACAGATTATGCTGCCGCTCGTCCACACAGAGCATCCACCTCATGGTTGCACCTAACAACCCCTGTGCAGCTTCCATCAACCTCCTGCAATTTCCCCTGAGGCCCTTCCCTCCAAAGGCGAGTGAACTGTGAACATGTAATTATAAGTTTTTGTGGTCCTTGCATTAATATCAAAGGCGAATAAAACATTTGAATCACAAAGGTTCCAGGCAGCCGAACTAAGGCCACACCCAAAGGCTCCCTAATGTCCTTCTGAGAGCTTGTTCTGTCAAAGATCTATTCACTATTCCTTAATGTCTCCCACGAAGAGAGACACCAAGAAGCTGTGGACAAACATGTAAATGATTCTAAAAATTAGGTAATAATAAAATTTTAAATACAATAAATTTGCAAAACCACATTAAATATGTACATTCATTTAAAATACTAATTAACTAATGATTTTTTAAAAAAGGTTACCTACTATTCAAATGAATGGGGCTACAGAAGATGAATCAATTACTTGACTGAAAGCTGAGGGGCCAGATGCGAAGTACATCTTTCCCCATCAGTTCAGCAGACTACGGAACATACTCGGTTTCATTTTTCAGCTGTGAACGTTTAGAATAACACTTAGATCCACAGAGAACCTGAATACATTATCGATTATGGGCGGCACAGTGGCGCAGCAGTAGAGTTGCTGCCTTACTGCGCCAGAGACCCGAGTTTTTCGATCCTGACTACGAGTGCTGTCTGTACGGGGTTTGTATGTTCTCCCTGTGACCACTTGGGTTTGTAAATTGCCCCTCGTGTGTAGGATAGTACGGGTGAACGGTGGTCGGAGGGGACTCGTCGGGCCAAAAGGTCCGTTTCCACGCTGCATTTCTAACCTAAAGTGAAACTAAACATCTTGGACTAGGCAGAGTCACAATGGCTTTTTGAAAGGGAAGTTGTATATTTTGAGGACGTAACCAGAAGAGCAAATAAAAGACAATCGGACACTATGGTAAATTGGGATTTTTAAAAGGCATTTAATCAGAACGCTGTGTCAGAATGCTAAACAGCATCATATGCGGTGCAGGGCCGTCTTAACGCATGGGCCTGATGGGCACTTGCCCGGGGCCCCACGAGCATAGGGGCCCCATGCTGATCTGTGTATGTTAAGTGACTTGCAATAAATAAATACCACTTTAAAAATGTAGGTTCAATAAGTGCTTTTTTCGCAACATTTTTGGTCACTAAGTGCCTCTCACAGCGATCTGTGAGTGCTTTTCGGAACAATGTGGCACCCTAAGTCCATCGCTAAGTGCTTTTCGGTAAGTGCTTTTCGCCGGCACGACAGGGGGGGGGGGGGCTGGTAGGGAAAGGGGGGTGGGGGAGAGTAACGGTAGGGGCCCCAGTACACTGCTTTGCCCGGGGGCCCATAATGCTGTAAAAACGGCTCTGATGCGGTGGTCTGGGGATTGGAAGAAGTTGTCACACAAAATAAATGCTTATGGTTTGGGAACAACACATTAGCATTAGCACAAAAAAAACAAGTGCTGTGGCAAATGTGTCATTGTGAGATTAGAAGTTTGTTACTGGTAGAATAATGAAGGATCAGTGCTGACCTCAGCTCCTATAGTATACATTCCTGAATATTTCTGCCAGTTACAATCGAGCTGTTTGGCAGCGTTGGTAGCTTAGTCAGTAACTCAGCCTTGATGTTTGGCTTAACCCAATTTTCCAAGCCCCTGTGGGGAAGTCACACGCAGAAAGACCTGCATTGCCAATTAGACTGCAGCAAGCTCATTACTGTGGCCCTTTTCTACCTTCAGTGATTCTTTGGGATATTTTTATATTTGTGAAAGGCACCACACAATTTTACCTTACGCAAAAAAACAAACAAACAAACTGTTCGGCGGAAAATAGACACAAAAAAGCTGGAGTAACTCAGCGGGTCAGACAGCATCTCTGGAGAAAAGGAATAGGTGACGTTTCGGGCCGAGACCGTTTTTCAGACCTGAAAAAAAGGTCTTCAATCTGAAGAAGGGTCTCGACCCGAAACGTCACCTATTCCTTTTCTCCAGAGATGCTGTCGGACCCGCTGAGATACTCCAGCATTTTGTGTCTATCTTCGGTTTAAACCAGCATTTGCAGTTCCTTCCCACACAAACTGTTCAGCAAGTCAGACAGCGTCTGTGGAGGGAAATGGACGGATTACATTTCAGGTCAGGTCCTGATGGAGTAGAGGGGGGGAGGCTGGTTGGTAGAAGGGGGTGAGGGGAAAGAGTGGGGAAGAAAGTTTCTCCAGAAGTTTGTTTTTTTGCTCAAGATTTAAGCTCCTATTCCTGTGTCTGTCTTTGGAACAAGCTGAGTTGTCCGTGTTGGATGTTAAACCGAAACTGTTTAGATGTGCTCTTATACTGATGTCACTACCGGTGTACCAGATATAAAATGCATATGAAAACAAAATAAATGTCTTCTCTTCCGGTTAATGCAACACCGACGTATGAGAGCATGTGTGTTTATTCCTCCGAAGAATAAAAGCATAATACCGACTATCCTGCCCTTGAGATGCAAACGCTAACAGGCTATGGGCCCAGAAGGGATGGTGGAAGCCGATGGAACAGATTATGCTTCGACGGAGATGAAAAGAATTACGAATTATGGGAAACAAAGTTTTTAAGCCACCTGCGGCTACAAGGCTTAAAGTCAACAATTCTGAACGAGCCGGCTACCGACGAAGAAGACGACGGGGAAGCCGAGAAAAACGAAAAAGCCTACGCTGAGCTGATACAAGTGCTAGACGACAAAAGTCTGTCGCTCATTATGAGAGAAGCGGCGGATGACGGGAGAAAAGCGTTGCAGCTACTGAGGAGCCATTACGCGGACACAGGGAAGCCACGAGTGATCGGCCTCTACACCGAGCTGACGTCGCTGAAAAAGGCCATAAACGAAAGTGTAACAGAATACATTATTCGTGCATAAACGGCGATTACAGCACTAAGAAAAGCCGGAGAGACTCTTAGTGACGGGCTGCTGATTGCCATGAATCTGAAAGGCTTGCCAGAGACATTTAAGCCATTTGCCATCCACATAACACAGGGTGATGAGAAGACAACTTTTGGTGAGTTTAAGACCAAGTTGAGAAGCTACGAGAGCACTGAAAGATTTAGCGGCCATATGAGTGACGACAACGTAATGAAAGCAAGAGGCTGGGTGAAAGAAAGGACTAAAGGCTCAGAGAAGACATTCACCTGCTACAACTGCGGTCAGACGGGACACAAAGCGTGGGAATGCAGAAGAGAGCGCAGCGGTAAAGAACAGAGACAGTGGTGCAGTTTTTGCAAGAGCCCCACTCATAAGGAGGCAAACTGCAGAAAGAAAAAGCGAGACAAAGTGAAACAAGCATCCGACTCCAACGACCACACATTTGCATTCAAAATAAATGACTGCCTGGCAAGTGAAGAGACTCGTAAAGGGCTTATGGTCGACACGGGCGCAACGTCACACATAATCGCAGACATTGAAAAGTTTAAGAACTTTGATGAGACTTTCCAGCCCGCCAAACACTTCATCGAGTTGGCTGACGGGACAAGGACGAGCGGTGTCGCACAGAGGAAAGGCGAAGCAGAGGTGTACCTGAGAGACAGCGAGGGCCGTCGTGTGAGGACGACGCTGAGAAAGGCGTTGTACATCCCATCATTCCCACAGGACATCTTCTCTGTCAAGGCAGCAACGACCACCGGAGCTTCAGTGATCTTCCGCCAAGGCAGCAACAAGCTCATCCACAAGAACGGTACCAAGTTCGACATTAAGGAGTACGACAGACTATACTATCTAAACACTGTAAGTCATAAAACTAATGACGGATGTCACGGGTGTTATGATATTCAAACATGGCACGAGATACTTGGTCACTGTAACTATGATGATGTATCACAGTTAGAGAGGGTAACAGAGGGCATGAAAATCAAAGGTAAAGTTGATAAGTCCAAACTCAACTGTGAGGTCTGTATAAAAGGCAAATTTGCACAGAGCAGGAACAGAGAGCCAGATGTAAGGGCTAAAGAAGCACTTGAGTTAGTGCATACTGATTTGGCTGGCCCTATAGAGCCAGAAGCAAAAGATGGATACAAATACATACAAACTTTCACAGATGACTACTGAGGAGAAGTGTTTGTTTACTTCTTGAAAACGAAACGTGACACTATAAAAGCTACAGAAAAGTTCATAGCGGACGCGGCCCCCTATGGAAAAATTAAGTGCATAAGATCTGATAATGGCACAGAGTTCACAGCAGCAGATTTCCAATCATTGCTCAGTAGAAATGCCATAAGGCATGAAACCTCCGCACCTTACTCCCCCCATCAAAATGGGACAGCTGAGAGAAACTGGAGAACGCTATTTGAAATGGCAAGGTGCATGCTACTCGAGAGTAACCTACCGAAAGAATTGTGGACATATGCTGTAATGACTGCTGCAGTAATCCGCAACAGATGCTACAACAAACGTGTTGGTCAGACTCCACACTACATGGTGACAGGCAGAAAGCCTAATCTTTCAAAAATGAAGAAGTTTGGATCAGTCTGTTTCTCATACAAACAAGTCAAAAAGAAGTTAGACTCAAGATGTGAAAAAGGGATTTTTGTAGGTTATGACAAAAACAGCCCTGCATACTTAGTCTACTACCCAGAGACAGGGCGAGTTCTCAAAAACAGACTAGTGAAGTTCATAACAAAAAGTGTAACTGAATGCCAAACTCAGACAGATATGGAGATGAGTGATGATGACCATCCTGGGAAGAGATTAACATCCCCCAGACCAAACGCAGAGGTGACTGATCAGAGTCCAGAAGTGACACTGAAGTCACACACAGATACTACTGAGAGTGATAGCAACACTCAAACTGGACAGGGTGAAAATAGTCAGAGCACACGCTATCCTAAGAGAGAAAGGAAAAGCCCACAGTACTTACGAGACTATGAGTGTAAAGTAAAAGAGGATGACCAGATAAATGTAAATGTAGACTACTGCTACAGAGTGATGTATAATGTTCCACAAACCTTCAAAGAAGCTATGAGCTCATCAAAATCTGACATTTGGGCTAAAGCTATGAAGGAGGAAATCAAATCTCTCAAAGAAAATGACACATACACTCTAACCACAATACCACAGGGTTCATTGGCGACGAGGATATTTTGGATATTCTGGATATTTTGGATATTCTGGATATTTTGGATTCTGAATCCGAGACTACCTGCTGGGAAAAAAAAAGGTTAGAAAAAGGTTGTAATGGCTGTTGCTGGAGCTGATTTCTTAGCACTTCGTGGAGTTCCACACTTTGATCCGACGGGTGATGCGAGTACTGTCAGCTTGAAATGGAAAGCAAGGCTGGAGGAATTCGAGGCCTACGCCGACAGTCACGGGCTCTTTCTTGATGAGAGTACGCCGGCGCAGAAGGCACAGCGGAGAGCATTGCTTCTCTTCACTGCGGGGCCAGCAGTTCGAGAAATGTTTAAAACACTCCCTGACACCGGTATGAAGGATGACTATAAGAAAGCCGTTGATGCATTGAACAGTCATTATGTGGTGGTACCGAATGCTACATTTCAACGCCATTTATTCCGCAAAACAACACAGGAAGAGGGCGAAACCGTTGCTCAATTTGTGACGAGACTCAGACAGGTCAGGATAGGATGCAAATATGTGGCTGCTGATGTGGAAAACCAGATATTGGATCAGGTTGTCCAGCATTGCAGGTCAGACAAGCTCAGGAGAAGGCTGCTAGAAAAAGGCGGTGAGTTAAACTTAAATGATGCTTTGTCGATTGCGGCAGCACTGGAAGCTGTTGAGGGACAATTTCACAACATGAAATTAAAAGATTCCAAGACCGGGCAAGTGAATTGGTTGTCCCACGGGAGACAAAGATGTAAGCCTGAACGTGAGATTGAGTGTTACAGGTGTGGCAACATGGGTCACGTAGGGAAAGATGCATGTTGTCCAGCAAAAGGTAGAACGTGTAGGAAATGTGGAGGCAAAGATCATTTTGCAAAGAAATGCAAAAGTAAGGCCAGGGACAATACAAGGGATTACAAAAGTGAATCTTCCAAGGCAAGGGAGAAAGTGAAGTCCAGTGACAAATTAGACAGACCGTGGCAGAAAAAGAAGAGTCACGTCCGTCACGTAGAAGATGAGTTCGGAAGTGATGAGGATGGTGAGCATGCTATTAAAAGGGATTATCAGTTTGCATTGAATGATAGCCATCTGGAAAAAGTTAGTGACCATCGGAGGTATTACAGTGCCAGTGATTGTAGATTCTGGTAGCGACTGCAACTGACAGATCACTGTGGGAATGCTTGAAACAGCAGAAAATCAAGTGCATGTCGAGGAGGTGTAGTAGGAAGTTATATCCATACACCGCAACTGAACCGTTGCAGACCATTGGATGTTTCACGGCTGACGTAGAAGTCGGAGATAGAAAAGCTGTTGCAGAATTCGTGGTGATAGAGGAGAAAGGAGAACCCCTGCTCAGCAGAAATACAGCTCGAGAACTGGGAGTGCTTCACATCGGAGTGCATGTCAATTCAGTGCAGTCATATGATGACATGAAGCAGGAATTTCACTCAGTATTCCAAGGAGTTGGAAAATTGAAAGGCCGGCAAGTGAAGTTAGCTGTTGATGGAACTGTTAAGCCAATAGCACAACCAGTGCGGAGAACGCCATTTGGACTTCGTGGAAAAGTAGAAGCTAAAATCAAGGAGTTGATTGATCAGGACATTATCGAGCCAGTTGAACATTCAACACCATGGGTGAGTCCAGTAGTGATAGTGCCGAAACCCAATAATGATATCAGACTGTGCGTGGACATGAGGAGAGCCAATGAAGCAATAATCAGAGAAAGACACCCAATTCCGACGATCGAGGAAGTCCTACAAGAGTTATCAACTAGTAAAGTGTTCTCCAAAATTGATCTCAAGTGGGGATATCATCAATTGGAATTACATCCAGAGTCAAGAGAGGTGACAACATTTGTCACTCACTGCGGATTGTACCGGTACAAAAGATTGATGTTTGGAATCAATGCCGCCCCTGAGATCTATCAGTATGAAATCCACAGAGTGATTCAAGGGGTACCTGGAGCAGCAAACATATCAGATGACATCATTGTCCATGCATCAATTCGTGAAGAGCATGACAGGAGATTGAAGCTAGTGTTGACTAGACTTCAAAAAGCAGGTCTCACTGTGAATGAGGACAAGTGCAAGTTTGGTGTCTCTGAGATGGATTTCATGGGACACAGACTCACAAGTGAAGGGCTGAACCCGGCAAAGGCTAAAGTGAAAGATGTTGCAGATGCACGTGAACCTCAGAATGCAACCGAGATGAGGAGCTTTTTAGGACTGGTCAATTACTGTGCAAAGTTTATCCCAAATTTTGCTACACTGGCAGATCCGCTGAGAAAGTTGACCAGGAAAGACATACCGTTCCATTTTGGAAATGAACAGAGACAGGCATTCAATACCTTGAAACAGTGCCTAATGAGTGCAGAAACCCTTGGATATTACGATCTAGCTGCACCAACAAAAGTCATAGCAGATGCTAGTCCAGTTGGTTTGGGGGCACTGCTGGTACAGACACATGCTGATGGACCCAGAATCATAGCATATGCCAGTCGATCTTTAACCAGCGTGGAAAGAAGGTATTCTCAAACGGAGAAAGAAGCACTGGGACTTGTGTGGGCCTGTGAAAGGTTCCATGCTTACTTGTACGGCATTGAATTTGAACTTGTTACAGATCACAAGCCGCTGGAGGTGATCTATTCAACAAGGTCCAAGCCCTGTGCCAGAATAGAACGCTGGGTGCTGAGACTCCAACAGTACAAGTACAAAGTAGTCCACATTGCTGGAAAAGCAAATATTGCGGACCCGCTGTCGAGACTGTTGAAGGATGAACAGCTGAGAGTAACATCCACTTTAGGGATGGAAGCAGAAAACTTTGTGCGCTTTGTTGCAATTCAGTCAACGCCAAGAGCCGTGGCAACAAAGGAAGTCGAAAGAGAATCAGAACATGATCCCGAACTTAATGATATCAGAAAGCGTATTTATAGTGGGCAATGGGACCAATGCCCTTACAAAGCATATGTTCCCATAAAAGATGAATTTTGTGTGATTGGTCAGTGTGTGCTTAGAGGTAACAGATTGGTGATCCCGCAGGCACTACGAGCAAGGATTGTGTCATTAGCTCATGAGGGACATTTAGGCATCGTTGGTACCAAACAAAATTTGCGGAGCAAAGTGTGGTGGCCAGGTTATGACAGAGATGCCGAAAAATTTGTCAGGACTTGCCACGGATGCCAAATCACAAGCAGGAGCAACCCACCAGAACCAATTAGAAATACGAAATTGCCAACAGGACCATGGGTCGACGTAGCTGTTGACTTTCTAGGACCACTTCCAACAGGTGAATCAATTATGGTAGTGGTAGACTACTACAGCAGATACTATGAATATGCGGTGATGAAGTCAACTACGGCAGAAAAGACTGTGCAGGCATTGGCAGAGATTTTCGCCAGACATGGGTTGCCTGTTACATTGTACTCCGACAATGGACCACAGTTTGTGTCAGAGACGTTTGCTGAGTACATGAGAACCACCGGTATTCATCATCATAGAGTGACTCCTAAATGGCCACAAGCTAATGGAGAAGTCGAGAGACAAAATCAGTCCATAGAGAAGAGGATACGAATCGCCCATGCCGAAGGGAAAAATTGGAAGGAGGTGCTGCTAGCATACGTAGCTGTATATCGGGCGATCACTCACTCAACAACAGGGAAAAGCCCGGCAGAAGCCTTGTTTGGAAGGAAAATTCGCACTAAAATGCCAGAAGTACGAGAGATCACGGAAGACCAGGAGCTGAGAGACCGTGATGCCGAAAAGAAAGGTGCGGCGAAATGGTATGCCGACTTGAAACGAGGAGCCAGGCACTCAGAAATAATGCCTGGTGATGACGTACTTGTGAGGCGAGATGATGGTGGTAAGATGGACACTCCTTACCATTGTGAGCCATACAATGTTGTATCGAGGAGCGGTAGCAGGGTGACAGTCAAGTCTCCAGAAGGTGTTATGTACAAGAGGAATATATCGAATGTAAAAAAGTACATGTCGAGAGACAGTCGAATCGAGGGCCAAAGTCCACCGAGAGTAACCGATTCAGAGGGACCAGAAGACATTCCTGAGGTGGTGACCAGAGTTCCAGAGGCAGCAGACTGCGATGCAGGTGTTGAGCAGAGACAGTATCTGGATGACAACACCTTAGCAGATTCAACATACTTTGATGTTCTTGTGCCAGCTGGTAGACCACAACGTGAAAGGAGAGTTCCCAAAAGATACGACGATTTTGTGTTATAGACTATAGTTATAGTTTTGTTTAGTAATTATATGATATTTGTTTAGAGGCAAAAGAAACTTACAAGTTATTATTTGTATATTTGTATTAAGGAAAAATAACATAATAAGTAAAGAATTGTTTAATTGGGGGAAAAGAACACAGTCATTTAAAGTTTAATTCTGGTAAAGGAGGGATGTCATGATGACGAATCATGATGATGATGATATGCAAATATGGTGATGTGTGTATCAGGTAACCGGAGAGCAGGAGAGTGTGCTTGCTGTGTGTGTGCTAAAGGATGCAAAGCCTAGAAACAATAAACAGTCAAACGAAGCAATGTAATCACCACGGATTGTGTCTGCTTCATTATTACACATCTGAGACGGAGATGTGACAGCAGCCTCCAGGGCTCTGGTTGGCAGAGCCCGCGGATCGGACTTACCATCACCGGAGCCGGCCGTCTTCGGAGGCTGCGGGAGCGGCTGCGACTCGCCTTAGGCTCGGGCCGCGTGGATGCCGACATCGGGAGCTCCGGCAGCGGCAGCATGTTCGCCCGCCCCGGGTCGCGGGGCTTGGGACGCGGACATTTCACCGTCTAAATAAACTGCACCCTAAGTAAAACGATCTCGCAGTCAAGCCAAACCAATGTTTTGGCTTCACTGCTAGAACGTATATGTATCGTACATATCGTACACACATCCACATACACACATATATATATATATGTTTGTCTGGGCGAATAATATATCATATATTATGTTTTATATATCATATATGTTATATATATATTTGCCAAAACAAAAATATAGAATATAAAATATCATATTTTCAATGTTTTAATATATAGCATACTTTATATATTATGTACATAATATATGTTATGTTATATTTATACATATACAATATAATTCCGCACGATAGTGTTTCGTCTTTGTACATATCCCGGGCTACCTGTAGATTAGCTAACAGCAGTGATTGGGCCTGTTAGACTTGAGAAATGTGTCTAAAAGTGGAATCAGTCCAAAAAGAAAAGCAGTTTATTTTTATTTACCATAGCCAACGCCACACAACGCGCAGAGCAGCACAAACTGGGGCAACAGCTCCATCTCCGAGCGGGGACCTGAGTCGTTCACTTGTCGGGACCACCTCACTGTTTGTTCTCCTCGCCGCGGCTTCGCGTAATCCCTTCTGCCCCAGTGAGCCTTTGTCAGATTCTTTTGACGCTGCAGATTGTAGCTAAACGAGTTTGTGAGCTGTGTCTTCCCAACGGTGTGGTTTAACAACCTTTAACCAAAGCAAAGATCGCACACACGTGAATCCGGACACCTTTCAGCGTTTGATGGATTATTTATAGCTCACTGTACCGCCCCACCCACGACTACCGACCAAATCTTTCATTTCATACTGCTGTAATCGATATTTGTCCATTATATAGCTGTTACTGTGTATATATATATATCAGTCTGAAGAAGGGTCTCGACCCGAAACGTCGCCCATTCCTTCTCTCCCGAGATGCTGCCTGACCTGCTGAGTTACTCCAGCATTTTGTGAATAAATACCTTCGATTGGTACCAGCATCTGCAGTTATTTTCTTATACTATATAGAAACAAAGAATTGTAAATGCTGGTTAATACAGAAAATGATACAAAGTGCTGGAGTAACTCAGCAGATTTACTTTAGATAGACATAAAAAGCTGGAGTCAGACAGCATCGCTGGAGAAAATGAATATGTGACGTTTCGGATTGGGACCTTTCTTCAGTCAGGGGTAAAGGAACAAGAGATATGGACGGTGATATAAAACAAATGAATGAAAGATATGCAAAAAAGTAACGATGATAAAGGAGATAGGCCATTGTTAGCTGTGGCCTAGGTGAAAATGAGTTACATACAATGAGACTCAACAAGACGACTTTGAAGCTAGTACAACGACTGTGAGGGGGAGGGACGGAGAGAGGGGGTTGCAAGGATTATTTGAAGTTAGAGAAATCAATATTCATACCACTGGGTTGAAAGCTTTAGACTTTACTTTATAGATACAGTGCGGAAACAAGCTCTTCAGCCCACTGTCCACTTTGAATAGCAATCACCCGCACAATCCAATTTTGTCAAAGCAAATTAACCTACAAACCTGTATGTTTTTGGAGTGTGGGAAGAAACTGGAGCACCCGGAGAAAACCCATACAGACACAGGGAGAACGTACAAACTCTGCACAGACAGCACCCATAGTCATGATGGAACGCAGGTCTCTGGCACTGCAAGGCAGCAACTCTATCGCTGCACCACTGTGCCGCCCCTCATGCACTTGCTGAGTTACACCAACACTTTCTGTCCTGTACATTATAGGCCATTATGGGCTCCACCCTTCCTTGGCCATCTATTGCTGGCCATGATTTGTTCTGGCCTTTTCCTACCTCCATTTCCCCTCATCACCCTCCGCACCTCTACTTTCAGTCTGAAGAATGGTTCCGGCCCAAAATGTCACCTGTTCTCTTTCCCCAGAGATGCTGCCTGACCTGCTGAGTTACGGCAGCACTTTGTGTCTATCTTGATGCTTTGTTTCACTGTCTGCAGTTAGAACAAGCAGGGTGGGTAAATTGAATGGAGCTGATGAAACTATTTTGTTCATTTGGCTGTTGATGGTTGTCATGCTGTTCCTTGATTTACATCAGGGAGTTCAATTCATTGTCCTGAGGTGACAATAATTACTGATGAAAATGTTGAAAAAATCGCTAAAGGTGCAGTGATGACATAGTGTGAGAGATAATCAATTCAACACCCTGTCCTAACACCACCCAAGCCCCCAACCCACGCCCAATCCTCATCAACACTGAAACCACAGGCAAGGCTGCACACGCAGTAGCTTCAGATTAGTAAAAAGATAAAAAATATATACAGATTGGCAGGTAAATACTCTGCCCAGCTCCATTAAAAGGAAATTATCTTAAACAGATAAAAAGAAACACCTCGTGAATGGTGTAAGAAAATAACTGCAGATGCTGGTACAAATCGAAGGTATTTATTCACAAAATGCTGGAGTAACTCAGCAGGTCGGGCAGCATCTCAGGTGACGTTTCGGGTCGAGACCCTTCTCCAGACTGATGTCAGGGGGGGCGGGACAGTGGAAGGATATAGGTGGAGACAGGAAGTTAGAGGGAGGACTGGGAAGGGGGAGGGGGTGGGGGAAGAGAGGGACAGAGGAACTATCTAAAGTTGGAGAAGTCAATGTTCATACCGCTGGGTTGCAAGTTGTCCAAGCGAAATATGAGGTGCTGTTCCTCCAATTTCCGGTGGGCCTCACTATGGCACTGGAGGAGGCCCATGACAGAAAGGTCAGACTGGGAGTGGGAGGGGGAGTTGAAGTGCTCAGCCACCGGGAGATCAGGTTGGTTAAGGCGGACTGAGCAAAGGTGTTGAGCAAAACGATGGCCGAGCCTGTGCTTGGTTTCGCCGATGTAAAGAAGTTGACATCTAGAGCAGCGGATACAATAGATGAGGTTGGAGGAGGTGCAGGTGAACATCTGTCTCACCTGGAAAGACTGTTTGGGTCCTTGGATGGAGTTGAGGGGGGAGGTAAATGGACAGGTGTTGCATCTCCTGCGGTTGCAGGGGAAAGTGCCCGGGGATGGGGTGGTTTGGGTAGGAAGGGACGAGTGGATTAGGGAGTTACGGAGGGAACGGTCTCTGCGGAATGCAGAAAGGGTGAAAGGCAGACCTCCTGAATGGTGGTCTTTATATCTGGAGCCTGGAATGCAGGGTGGTATAAACGGTTTAGAGGGATAAGGGCCAAACATAGGCAGTTGGGACTAGCTTAGATGGGGCATCTTGTTCAGCATTGACGAGTTGGGCTGAAGGGCCTGTTTCTGTGCTGTATGACTCTATAACTGTATATACATACACCAACAGAGGAGGCTATTCAGCCCATCGCAACCATGCCAGCTCCCTAGCTGACCATCCCATCCCTTCCTCAATTACAACTTATTCTCTCTCACTCATGCCCATCAATTCCCTTTTGGTTCATTTTTGCTATTAACCCACGCTAAGGAGCACATTTATAGCAACTAATTAACACATCGTTGAGAAGTGGGAGAAAAACAAGCACCTAGGGAACATTGCAGTACATTGAAATCTAGGCCCTCACATATGGAGCACAGGAAGCTATGCAGGTACTAAAATGTGTTGAGTGCAAGTGGATTGTGAGTCTTAATTACAAAGGAAATGCAGAATTAAAGTAAAGACTTATCATATCATATCATATCATATATATACAGCCGGAAACAGGCCTTTTCGGCCCACCAAGTCCGTGCCGCCCAGTGATCCCCACACATTAACACTACCCTACACCCACTAGGGACAATTTTTTTAACATTTACCCAGCCAATTAACCTACATACCTTTTTGCTATTAGTTTAGTACTTTACTTTAGTACATTCAGTTGTTACAACTGGTAATGGTGGGACTGAATTATTCGGAGCAAGAGATTCTGTGCGATCTACCCGATCTATTCCTCTCATGAGTTTGTGCTCTCGTGATTTCTAGACCAAAAAAAACGATTAAAAAACAAGAACCCTTTGGACTACAATGGGCCCTTTGGACTACAATGTCTGTGCCGAACACGATGCCAAAATAAACTAATCCAATCTACCTGCAAATGAACAGCATCTCTCAATTCTCTGCATTTCCATGTGCCAATCTAAGAGCCTCTTAAATAGCCTTATATCTGCTTTCACCACCACCCCAGGCAATGCATTCTAGGCACCCACCACCGTCTGTGCAAAAGACCTGCCCCTGCACATCTCCTTTAAACTTTACCCCTCTCAAGTTAAAGCTGAGCCCTCCAATCTGTGACATTGCCACCTTGGGAGAAAGGTTCTGGCTTTCTACCCCATTTATGCCTCTCATCACTTTGTATACATCTATCAGGTCTCACCTCAACCTCCAACGTTCCCGAAAAAAACAATCCAAGTCTGTCCAACATCTCCTTGTAGCTAACACTCCCTAATTTACTGTAATTACTGCCTGGTAATTCTGGTACACCGGATGCTTAATCACTGAATATATTCCCAAGGTATAGAAAGCTATCCCGTCAATAAGGACATCGAGGGTCATGGAGAATGAACAAGAACGCAGAGCCAAGGCCAACATCAAGTCGGCCATGATCTCATTGAATGGTGAAACAATGCAGCCACCTCTGTTCCTGCTGCTTAGATCGGATCAGGTTAGTTTAATGTCCTAAATTCCAAGGTGCGGTGACATTCCTTGGTCACATAAAGCTCGCAGACTAAGCAGTATACACATAGCATTGATAAATACAACAATGAATACCAGGACCAGTACAAAACAACAGAATGATGCAAAATTGAAGTGCAAGTAGTGCGAAAGAATACTGAAGAATAATTATCGAAGCACAAAATAAGTAGAGTTGAGGAGGAGCACATGGCAGCACCTCGGGGGTGGGAGTGTGAGGAAAGTGATCGGTTCAGGAATAGGAGAGCTGTGGGTAAGAAACTGTTCTTCAGGCTGGACATGGAGGCTTTCAAGCTCTTGTATCTTCTCCCAGAAGAGAGAGAAGGGAATGGGCAGAGCTGCAGGCATCCTTGACAATACTTCTAACCGGTCTGATGTAACACCGTGTAGTTGGTCTGGATGGAAGAAAATGAAGAGCCTGTGAACAGACCTCTCATAAGCTAAGGATGTCATCCCAATCTTCCAACCAACCCTGTTGCGGCCCTTGCATTATTTGTTGGCTGCACCTTCTTTGTAGGTTAATTGGCTAATGGAAATTGTTATTCATTCATTGCCCCTAGTGTGTTGGATAGTGCTAGTGTTCGGGCGATCGCTGGTCGCTGTGGACTCAGTGGGCCGAAGGGCCTGTTTCCATGCTATATCTTTAAATTAAACTAAACTAAACTTCTCTGTAGCTGTAACACAATATTTGGCTCTATGTTTCCATTCTCTTTTTGCATCACCTGTTGTACTTGTGTATGGTTTATTTGTACTCATGCATAGTATGATTTGCCTGGACAGCATGCACAACAAAGTTTTTGCACTGTACCTCAGTACACGTGACAATAAATAATCAATTTATCCCTGTTTCGTTTAAGCTTTAATTTCTTAGTGCTTTCATAGGACTGCAGCAATGGATTGGATTTGTAAGAGGCCATAAATTTACTCTGCATATTCTGAACTTGGTAAGAATTTCACTATCAAGACTCCACCTTGGCCATCTCAAGGGTAGTGAGGAATCATAAATCACCATTCTGAGAAAATAAAGATCTTTGAAAGTTCTGTATAATACCCAAAGGCCACCGAAACCAACTAATCAATACTAGTGTGTGGCAATCAACGTCATTTAGCCCCAGCTTTCATCATCATCATCATCATATATATACAGCCGGAAACAGGCCTTTTCGGCCCTCCAAGTCCGTGCCGCCCAGTGATCCCCGTACATTAACACTATCCTACACCCACTAGGGACAATTTTTACATTTACCCAGCCAATTAACCTACATACCTGTACGTCTTTGGAGTTACTGTGTTCCCTGAGGTAGCTCTACCTGCCAGTAGAACAGCATAAAATGACTGGAATGCAGCGGAGTAAAGCAAAGCATTTTTTTGACCAAACTATGCACAAAATGCACGACCATAAACTAAGATTGTGTAAAGCACGGCTGAAACACAAAAATCCGGGACCGGATTCCTTTCCTATTAAGTTACCAAAGGTGGTCTCTGAGTTTCGATTCTTATGTATTGTGAGGAAAGCTGAATTGTTGAACACTGAATGTTAATACTGTCACTCCCATTATAGAGCAGCCACTTTAGTGCTAGTGCGTGCAAGTACTTTGCCACAAAGAAACATAGGTGCCAAGGGAATGCAGAATGGTAGAACCCTCAACAGCCTGTGAATTGAGCCCAGTCAGTCCGTAACAAAAATCAAAAGACAAAAACTTACTGGCAGACACTGGAAGTCTGAAATAAAACTAAAATTAAAAACGCTGGAGATAGTCAGCAGCATGTGTCGAGAGAGAAAAAACATAGTTATCTCTCAAGCTGATGACTTTTCATCAAAACGTGGCATGGTGGCGTAGCGGTAGAGCCTTGCACCAGAGACCTGGGTTCTATCCTGACTACGGGCGCTGTCTGTTTGAGCTTGTACGTTCTCCCCTTAACTGCGTGGGTTTTCTCCGGGTGGTGAATGGATAAAAGAAAACATCATTTCCCCACACATTTGGACCAGTGGTTTTTCGGTAACCTGCCTGCTGTTGGGAAAGGTAGGGCATTTTGCGAATTTAGGAGAGGTTTTTGCCACAGACATTCCCGGGGAACTGGTGATCTCCTCATTCAGAAATGAACCAGGAGGTTAGATTATAGATTGGCATAAATTAGAAAGAATGTACGTCTCACTAGAGGTGACATTGTGTGATGGCCGAGATGATCCGTATCAAACAGGCATTCTCGCTAACAGAGGTTAACATGTCAGGCGGGTTTCCTGTTTTTTGCTCTGCAAATGGCCTTCAATCTAAAGGTTCTATTCAACGCAATAGTCACAGGAATAATATGAGAACTTGACCCACTGCTGATGTCGTCAGACATGTCCCTGCCTAAGAAGTGATGACACACTGAGAGGAAGGGCACATTCCAAATGTTTAAGACCTTGTTTAAATTGTTCACCACATCCCACAACAGTCAAACCGAGCCCAGGTACTGCAGGTGTAAGAAAATAACTGCAGGTGCTGGTACAAATCGAAGGTATTTATTCACAAAATGCCGGAGTAACGCAGCAGGTCAGGCAGCATCTCAGGAGAGAAGGAATGGGCGACGTTTCGGGTCGAGACCCTTCTTCAGACTGATCGGCGACGTTTCGGGTCGAAGTGTCCCGACCCGAAACGTCCCCCATGCCTTCTCTCCTGAGATGCTGCCTTACCTGCTGAGTTACTCCAGCATTTTGTGAATAAATACCAAGTACTGCAAGACGGAGTTCATCAGTGAATCATGTCATTGCAGCCATGTGCTCGCTGTCTCGGTGAAGAGAATAGGGAATGGATACCTAACACATCTCTCACTATGTCCAAGAAAACTGGCCTTTTCCTAAGAGAGCATAGATTGATGTGAGGCACTCAGTCCTAGACACAAAACCTGCTTAATTTGCTGTCTCGCCAGCATGGACAAAGGAAGAGGGATTCATTGTGACATGAAACTGGATGGGCAACAAATGGTAACAGCAGGAGTTTCAAAAAACAAAAAAGGCGTGGATTGCATTGCTGAATTCTTCCAAGTTTTAATTAACCTACCCATTCTACGTTACAAAGCGCGTTGCGATGACAACAGACAGGTTGGATGTGCTGTGATGATGCAGTGAACTGTGGAGTATGTGAAGAGATTAATCACGGCAGCTACTCCCAGCTCCAGTGGAATGGAAAGAATACTCTTGGGGAAAGGGTGGGGTATGCTGTCAGCACACACTGAACATACATCACAAACCTACCCGACTGGTTTTCTTCAATTGCAATGTACATGTGATGAGCAGTTTGGAAAGATGACTGTCAGTGATTGCTTTAAATTGCTACAGTATCTCAGGAACTCATTACCCAAATCTCAGGAACCCAAACAGTCTTTCCAGGTGAGACAGAGGTTCCCAAACAGCCTTGCCAGGTGAGACAGAGGTTCCCAAACAGTCTTTCCAGGTGAGACAGAGGTTCACCTGCACCTCCTCCAACCTCATCTATTGTATCCGCTGCTCTAGATGTCAACTTCTTTACATCGGCGAAACCAAACACAGGCTCGGCGATCGTTTCACTCAACACCTTCGCTCAGTCCGCCTTAACCAACCTGATCTCACGGTGGCTGAGCACTTCAACTCCCCCTCCCACTCCCAGTCTGACCTCTCTGTCATGGGCCTCCTCCAGTGCCATAGTGAGGCCCACCGGAAATTGGAGGAACAGCACCTCATATTTCGCTTGGGCAGCTTGCAGCCCAGCAGTATGAACATTGGCTTCTCCAACTTTAGATAGTTCCTCTGTCCCTCTCTTCTTCCCCCTCCCCTCCTCCTTCCCAGTTCTCCCTCAAACTTCCTGTCTCCACCTATATCCTTCCTTTGTCCCGCCCCTCTGACATCAGTCTGAAGAAGGATCTTGACCCGAAACGTCACCCATTCCTTCTCTCCTGAGATGCTGCCTGACCTGCTGAGTTACTCCAGCATTTTGTAAATAAATACCTTCGATCAGGAACTCATTATATCATCATAGAGTCATACAGCACGGAAACAGGACTCTCGGCACAACTTGCCCACGTCAACCAAAATGCCATCTGCTCTAGTCTCACCGTGACCATGTTTGATCTATCTGCCCCTACACCTTTTCTGTCAATGTACCTGCCCAAACGTCTTTCAAATGTTGTTGTAGTACTTGCCTCAAATACCTCCTCTGGCAGCCCATTCCACATGCCCATCAGCCTCTCCATGATAAAGTTGCCCTTCTGGTTCCTACTAAATCTTTCCCTTCACCTTAAATCCATACCCTCTGGTTCTTGATTCCTATTCTGAATAAAAAGTGTTCATTTTTCCTATCTATTCCCCTCATGATATTAGACACCTTTGTAAGGTCACCCCCATCCTCCCCAACCTCTCCCTATAGGTTTTAAATGATAGTCCCTCCCTCAATTGCCACAAATTGAGCACCGCCATTCAATGTGATCATGGCTGATCATTCACAATCAGTACCCCGTTCCTGCCTTCTCCCCATACCCCCTGACTCCACTATCTTTAAGAGCTCTATCTAGCTCTCTCTTGAAAGCAATCAGAGAATTGGGCTCCACTGCCATCTGAGGCAGAGAACTCCACAGATTTACAACTCTCTGACTGAAAAAGTTTTTCCTCATCTCCGTTCTAAATGGCCTACCCCTTATTCTTAAACAATGGCCTCTGGTTCTGGACTCCCTCAACATTGGGAACATGTTTCCTGCCTCTAACGTGTCCAATCCCTTAATAATCTTATATGTTTCAATAAGATCCCCTCTCATCCTTTTAAATTCCAGTGTGTGCCAGCCCAGTCGCTCCAGTCTTTCAACATATGACAGTCCCGCCATTCCGGGAATTAACCTAGTGAACCTAGGCTGCACTCCCTCAATAGCAAGAATGTCCTTCCTCAAATTTGGAGACCAAAACTGCACACAATACTCCAAGTGTGGTCTAACTGGGGCCCTGTACAACTGCAGAAGGACCTCTTTGCTCCAATACTCAACTCCCCTAGTCATAAAGGCCAACATGCCATTAGCTTTTTTCACTGCCTGCTGTACCTGCATGCTAACCTTAAGTAACTGATGAACAAGGACACCCAGATCTCTTTGTTCTTCCACATTTCCTAATTTGACACCATTCAAATAATAATCTGCCTTCCTGTTCTTACCACCAAAGTGGATAACCCAAACATTTATCCACATTAAACTGCATCTCCCGTGCATCTGCTCACTCACACAACCTGTCCAAGTCACCCTGCATCCTCATAGCATCCTCCTCACAGTTCACACTGCCACTCAGCTTTGTGTCATCCGCAAATTTGCTAATGTTACTTTTAATCCCTTCATCTAAGTCATTAATGTATATTGTAAATAGCCTTGCTGTACCCCACTAGTCACTGCCTGCCACTCTGTAAGGGACCCAGGAACGGGGTACTAATTTTGGATGATCAGCCATGATCATATTGAATGGCTCGAAGGGCCGAATGGCCTACTCCTGAACCTATTTTCTATGTTTCTAAATGCTTAATCACTGTAGAAAGAAACCTACTTATTGTTTGGACGTACTTTGGCAATGTTGGAAGCTGTGAGGGCAGTGAAGAGTTAAAAAACATTCAGAAATACATCCAGAACACCACCAGTTGTAAGGGAGGGTGGAGAATGGGAAGAGGAACCCATTCTGAATGAAGAGGCTGATCAAATAGTTTTTCTGCACTTCAGTCGAATAATGTCAGTTCTGCTGTTGTATGTCCTGAGGGGCATTTTTAAATACCACATATGGCATGACTCAGAAAAGGGAATTATTCGAAGGTTGCGCATTTAAATATCTACTAGTAGGGTATAGTTCAAAAGAACAATTGGCTCTCTTTTCGTGCATTTTATTTTTGCACGCTGCAATGTACGTAATCCACACATGACTCAGAAATATCCATCCCTGTTCCTATTGCGTCAAACTTATCAAACTGGTGCAGTTACAGCACCCACCTTGAGCCACTCCTCGAGCCACTCCTCGTTGTTCTGCAGCATTGTAGGTGTTTCAATACAAGCACTGGATTGACTCTTACCTGTTTTAGTTGGCACTGAATGTGCTGCGTGTATGTGAAGGGAATTGGTGGGGCTTAGCAGATGCACAAAACAATTCTTCTTGGCCGCCCACATGATTGATGACGACCTGCTTCCACCCTGGTTTTGAGTTGGCTGATGAGGCCAACATGGGAATGGCAGGGTCTTCCACAGATGGCCAAGGAGATCTATAAGATCACCCCTCATCCCCCTGTTCTCCAAGGAATAGAATCCCAGCCTCCTCAACCCCTCCCCACAGCTCAGGCCCTCGATTCCTGGCCACATCCTCCTAAATCTTACCTGTACCCTTTCCAACTTCACAATATCTTTCCTATAACATGGCGCTCACAACACAACACAATACTCTACACTGAACCACAATACTGAACACAATACTCTAAATGTGACCTCATCAACGTCATATATGACTGCAGCATGACCTCCCTATTTCCCACCTGCTCGCTCCAAACTCTGAGCACTCATGAGCCCCTGGGTTCCCAGGTGTCAGTGGGGATGTTCCATTTTAACTGGAAGGCTTTCAGCTTGGCCTTGAACTTTTACCTCGGTCCACAGAGCAATTTCAATACGTGCCAGAGCTCAGACTAGTGTTGATTTCGAGAGTCTGGTATTAGGCATGCGAATGATGTGGCCTATCTAATGGAACCCAACTGAGTGAGGAGATTGCTTTGCTCATCCTTCTAATCCCAACGTTTAAGAAACAGTTAGACAGGTGCATGGATCGGTCGGGTTTGGAGGGATACGGACCAAACGCAGGCAGGTGGGACTAGTGTAGCTGGGACATGTTGGCTGGTGCGGGCAAGTTGGGCCGAAGGGCCTGTTTCCACGCTATATCACTCTATGACTCCTCCAAATTCATTATACAGTCTCTGTAATGAAGTTGGAGGATTTAACGGGTACAGAGGAGGTGGCATTTGCTCAGTGCTGTTTGCTGCCTGCCGTCATAAGGCAAGCGTAAGATTGAGCCAAAGCTCTCTGCAGGCCACTGTATTTGAGGAGAATATTACACACCCTCTTCCAATAGATGGAAGCTTTCATGAGGGTGAAACAGGCCATGTGGATTTGTGGGTGCTACCTCTTGCATTTTCTGGGAGACATCACAGGGTAAAATCATGTGCTGTGCCTGTTGGAGGACAGAATCCACACTGTGATTCAGGGAGCAAAGTTCACTCTGAAATACAACATAATCCGCATTTGAAAATCCACTCCTGGTATTTCTAACAAAATGAACCAGGGTTTGGATTGACGAGGCACTAATTGATTGCCAACATAAAGCAACTCCATTCCTCAAGAGGGCACAAAGTGCTGGAGTAACTCAGCAGGTCAGACAGCATCTCTTGAGAACATGGATAAGTGATGTTTCAGGTCGAGCCTTCTTCAGACTAAAGAAGATTCTCGACCTGAAATGTCACCTGTCGATGTTCTCAAGAGATGCTGCCTGACCTGCTGAGTTACTCCAGCACTTTGTGTCCTTTTGTGCATTAACCAGCATCTGCAGTTCTGCTTCTCCATTCCTCAAGACACTCCTCAACCTCTTCCTGAGTGCCAAGAGCCATGATCCTATAGAGAAAATAAACAGCATCCGACGCACAAAATAACAACCAACCGATGAGCCGTAATGGAGAGTGCGTCTGAATTCAGAGTGTTAGGCATGGCTATGCAGTAGGTACCAAAAGTAACTTTGAGATAAATCTTCTACGCAGGTACAGGAGACATTACTGCACCATCCTTATCTCACCTCCTCCAGCCTGTTATCATCAAGTAGTCCCTCAGGTTCAAGTTCAAGTAGTCATTCGTAAACCGGCATGCCAATTCTCCTATCCCCTACTTGCGTTTTCAGACTGTCTTTGTTCTGCGGTTATTTGTGCTTGTGTGACCTTTGATGTCAAGTGACTGTAACAGTGGATGGCCCACTGAGAGCACAAGATCACCATGATCTGATTATCAGCCAGTATTATACAGGCGCCTGCAGGGGAGTGGTGTGTTTGAGATGTTACAGGTGTCGAGATCGGTGACTGGTTTAAAAAAATTAGAGCTCTGGAAACAGGTTGCGAAATGTTCTGAAGTTGAATCCAAATGGCATCCCACTAATTAGATCATGGCCCGACTTTCCAGTTCGACGTCTTTTGCTGTTTCTACCAACCCCTCCTCAGCTTACATGATTTGCTTGAGCAGCTCTCCGGAGGTGTTGGGGAGCACATGAGTATGAGAGATCGGACTAGGGGGTCGTCATCACCCCAGACATCAGGGAAAGGTGACTCCTTTCCACAGAGCTCTGTGCATCTGGCTCCAAACTGGCCCCGGGGGTGGTGGCGAACCACCAGGACAGGCCTTCGTATGATACTTATTTACATCAAGTCAAGTCAAGTCAATTTTATTTGTATAGTACATTTAAAAACAACCCACGTTGACCAAAGTGCTGTACATCTGTTTAGGTACTAAGGAAAAAATAAAACAGACAGTAGCACACAAACATAACAGCATACAAAACAGTTCACAGCGCCTCCTCAATGAGCCTCAAACGCTAGGGAGTAGAAATAGGTTTTGAGCCTGGACTTAAAGGAGTCGATGGAGGGGGCAGTTCTGATGGGGAGAGGGATGCTGTTCCACAGTCTAGGAGCTGCAACCACAAAAGCGCGGTCACCCCTGAGCTTAAGCCTAGACCACGGGATAGTGAGTAGCCCCAAGTCGGCCGACCTGAGGGACCTGGAGTTAGAGAGGGGGGTTAGAAGATTTTTGATGTAGTGGGGGGAATGTTCATTTAGGGATTTATATGTGAATAGGAGGAGCTTGAAGTTGATTCTGTACCGTACACGGAGCCAGTGGAGAGAGGCCAGAATCGGCGTGATGTGGTCCCTTTTACGGGTACCCGTCAGGAATCTCGCTGCGGCGTTTTGGACCAGTTGCAGGCGGGACAGGGATGATTGGCTGATCCCAGTGTATAGGGAGTTGCAGTAGTCTAGGCGGGAGGAAATGAAAGCGTGAATGATTTTTTCAGTGTCGTCGAATTGGAGGAAAGGTATGGTACGAAGTTGGAAGAAGCTGGCTTTTACCACAGCGTTGACTTGCTTGTCAAACTTTAATGCAGAGTCAAATATCACGCCGAGGTTTTTGATATGCGGTTTGACTAGGCAGGATAGGCTTCCAAGATTGCCTGTTATCGATTTGATGGAGTCGGGGGGGCTGAATAGGATGACCTCAGACGCTCTCGTTTAATTGGAGGAAGTTCTGTGCCATCCAACATTTTATGTCCTCAAGGCAGTGTAAGAGGCTGTTTAAATTTGACCGGTTGTTGGGTTTCAGGGGGAGGTAAAGCTGTGTGTCATCGGCATAGCAGTGGAGAGAAATGCCGTGCCATTGAATGATTTGGCCAAGGGGGAGCATGTATAGAGAGAAGAGAATGGGGCCTAGGATGGAGCCTTGTGGAACTCCGCAGGAGAGGCTAGCTGGAGAAGAGGAATAACTGCCTATGTTGATGGCGAAACTCCTATCTTTGAGGTAGGAAACGAACCAGCTCAGGGCAGTGCCATCAATGCCAACCGCGTACCGGAGACGGTCAATAAGGATGGTGTGGTCCACTGTATCGAACGCTGCGCTGAGGTCGAGAAGGAGCAGGATTGCACAGTCGCCGGTGTTGATGGCGAGAAGCAGGTCATTGTGTACCTTCAACAAGGCAGACTCTGTGCTGTGGTGGGCTCTGAAACCTGACTGGAAACTTTCCAGGATGGTGTTTTGGTGCAGGTAGGGCACTAATTGGTTTAGAATTGCCTTTTCAAGGACTTTTGACAGGAATGGCAGTTTGGAAATGGGTCTGTAGTTGCTAGGCAAGGTGGGGTCTAGGTTAGGTTTTTTCAGTAGGGGCTGGACCACCGCGTGTTTGAAACAGGTTGGAACAGTGCCAGTGGCCAGAGAACTGTTCATAATAGAGAGGATGCTGGGACCGGCTATTGCAATGACATCCTTCAGAAGGGCAGTGGGGGCAGGATCAAGAGGGCAGGTTGCAGGTTTCATAGCGGAGACAAGCTTTGCAAGGGAGGATAGAGTGACGGGTTGGAAGCAGTCCAATTTAGATGAACAGACTAGTGAGACAGCTAGGTCACGGGTGGGAGGGGAAATGTTCATTCTAATGTTCTCAACTTTGCTGGTGAAAAATTTAGCGAATTCTTCGCACTTAGCAGGGGACCCAACTAAGCTGGTACTGGGGGCGGGACATATGACAGAGGTAATAGTGCTAAATAGGACCTTGGAGTTATGAGAGTCTTTGGAGATAAGGTCGGAGAAGTATTGTGCTCTAGCAGACTTTACTGCTTCCTGGTATTTGAGAAGATTGTTTCTCAGGATTTCGAAGGAAATTTGATGCTTGTCACATTTCCACCTCCGTTCTGATTTTCTGCACTCCCTTCTTAGGGTTCTGGTGGTTTCATTGAGCCACGGCCGACCTTTGGGCTTAGGCTTTTTCATTTTAAGGGGAGCGATAGAATCCAGGATGGAAGTGCAAGTGATATTAAATAAAGAGGTGAGATCCTCAGTGCTGAGATAGGGGGGAGAAGCCTCAATAGTGCAAATGTTGGGGGCAGCTGTGAGAGCCTCGGAGAATTTACTGGCAGTCAATGAATTTATGTCGCGGGAGTAACGAACAGGGAGATGAGATTTTGCGGGAGATAAAGGCAGAGATGCGTCAAAAATGATAGCGCTGTGGTCCGATAGACAGGCCTCAGTAGTTTCAATGTTGTAGATTGGGAATCCGGACGATAACACTAGGTCGAGTGTATGGCCTAACTTGTGAGTGGGTCCCGTGGTGTGAAGAGTCAGATTGAAGGACTCAACCAGGTGCATAAATTCACTCACAAGAGGCTTAGTGGGACAGCAAACATGAATGTTAAAGTCACCAAGAATCATGACCCGGTCAAATTTGGGCAAAATGTTAGAGATCAGATCAGCAAATTCGGTGATGAAGTCCTTATGCATTTTTGGTGGACGATACACAAGAACAATGAAGAGGGTTTGGTGAAAGTAAACGATCAGGGTTTGGTGAAAGTAAACGATCTTTGGCATGGCGAGTGGATGTGTAATCTACTGACTATAAGGATGTTGCCGCGGACGTTGATCCCGCCCGCAGGCCCGGATCACCCGCCGCGGACACCGACAGGACCCGCGACCAACCGCCGAGAACGAGGGCCTCGCTACCAACCGCCGGGAACGAGGGCCTCGCGACCAACCGCCGAGACTGTCCAAGAGAGGACCTGGCGGCGAGCGGCCGTGGACGCGCCCGCGGTGGGTGATGGCGGTCAGTCGAGGACACGCCGCCAAGAGAACAAAGAGGGTCCCAGCGTGGGGGGATGGGGGGGAGCGAAAACAATGAGGGCCCACTGGGGACTGCGTTGAACACTTTGTAACTTTGTCGGCGTCCTGTACATGCAACTGTTTGCATACCATGTGTATGGTTCGCAAAGCAAAGAATTTCACAATGACATGTCACATGTGATAATAAGATATCAAACTGTACAATGGCGCTGAGAGCTAACAATCGAACCTGAAGCCCTGGCGGCTTGTGAAATGTAACTAATAACCTGAGAAACCTGTTCTGTTTGTTGGTCACAAACAAGCATTGTGCTTAGCTCCCTCCTCATCGAAGCTTTTACTCTCAGTGAACTTTGCATTTAGATGGTACTTTTTCCTCTCTTTACTCTTTGGTGACTGTGTTTTTTGGTCTTTGCTGTTCTTTGAATCCCAAGATGCAAGAATGGGTCGACTGGACTTGTATTCACTGGAATTTAGAAGGATGACAGGGGATTTTATAGAAACATCTAAAATTCTTAAAGGATTGAACAGGCTAGATGCAGGAAAAATGTTCCCAATGTTGGGGGAGTCCAGAACCAGGGGTCACAGTTAAGAATAAGGGGTAGGCCATCTAGGACTGCGATGAGGAAAAACGTCTTCACCCAGAGTTGTGAATCTGTGGAATTTTCTGCCACAGAAGGCAGTGGAGGCCAATTCACTGGATGTTTTCAAAAGAGAGTTAGATTTAGCTCTTAGGGCCAAAGGAATCAAGGGACATGGGGAAAAAGCAAGGTACTGATTTTAGATGATCAGCCATGATTATATTGACTGGTGGTGCTGACTCGAAGGGCCGAATAGCCTACTCCTGCACCTATTTTTCCGTGTTTGCTGTTAATGTCGAAACATAGAAAAATAAGTGCAGGAGTAGGCCATTCAGCCCTTCGAGCCAGCACCGCCATTCAATATGATCATGGCCTGTCATCTAAAATCAACACCCTGTTTCTGCTATTCCCCATATCCCTTAGCCCTATCAGCTATATCTAACTCTCTTGAAAACATCTAGTGAATTGGCCTCCACTGCCTTCTGTGGCAGAGAATTCCACAGATTCACAACCCTCTGGGTGAAGAGGTTTTTCCTCATCTCAGTCCTAGATGGCCTACCTCTTATTCTTGAACTGTGACCCCTGGTTCTGGACTCCCCCAACATCGGGAATATTTTTCCTGCATCTAGCCTGTCCAATCCTTTAAGAATTGTATATGTTTCTATAAGATCCCCTCACATCCTTCAAAATTCCAGTGAACACAAGCCCAGTCGACCCATTCTTTCTTCACATGTCAGTTCCGCCATCCCGGGAATTAACCTGGTGAACCTACACTGCACTCCCTCAATATCAATAAGGTCCTTCCTCAAATTAGGAGACCAAAATTGCAAACAATACTCCCAGGTGCGGTCTCACCAGGGCCCTGTACAACTGCCGTAGGACCTCCTTGCTCCTAAACTGAAATCCTATGTAAGTGCACAATGCATAACATTGACACGCGGCCTGGGCTTGGCAGTGCAAATGATTAGATTATTCATTTTGACATTACTTGAGGGACAAATATTACCTTCTACTTTGAACTTCAGACCTCTGTTAATAGTTATGAAATGTTCCTAACAATTGTTAGATAAGATAGCTGGGCGCCTGGATTGATAATAATCCAGCATATTCAAGGCAAAATGTAGAAACAAGGAACTGCAGATGTCAGTTTACAAACTCCAGGTAAAATTCAGTTTAATAAAATTGTAATAGAAAACTGGACTTAAAAAGGCTGGTTTGATCCAAGTGATCACAAAACTATCAAATTGCTTCAAGGTTTTGGTTATGGGTCAAAACCTATCTGGCCAGTGTGTGACTAGTTCTAAAATGAGTGTTTAATAGCGATCTGAAGAGGGCCACATGGTTACTCAGTTACCTAAACTTGCAAGTACAGAGGGCAGTAGATGATACATCCCTTGCTAATGGCACAATCTAAAAATCCTAAGGATCAAAGATAGGCCCAGTGATTAGTGAAACCATTCAGGTTGATTCCAAACCTGATCTCGGTGTCCTACAGTGTAAACGGAAACATTTCAGATAAAGACACAAAGTGCTGGAGTAACTCAGCGGGTCAGACAGCGTCCCTGAAGGACATCAACAGGTGACATTTCAGGTCATGAAACTTCTTCGGACCGACAGTCTGAAGAAGGGTCCTGACTTGAAACGTCACCTATCCATGTTCTCCAGAGATGCTGCATGACCTGCTGAGCTACTCCAGCACTTTATGGCTTTTCAAAAAATAAACCAACATCTGCAGTTCCTGGTTTCCAGAGAAACATTTCAAATGTCAGCACAGCAGCTGAAGGAAGTTAAAATAAAACAATGACCACAACACTACCGGTTTGCTGTAAGATCCATGCAGTCTCACTGTAGAGTATTCTGGCTCTGACCTACACGTGACAGGAATCATTCTAAAATGTGATTCAATGTTTACTGTTCTTGGAAATTTATTAACCAGGCCCTTATTTGTAGCAAACCATGATGTTGTCAAAATAAGAATAAAACCAGGGCATCAACCCATGCATAGTACTCACGCTGCTGAGATCTCAGTTCAGGCTTCCAGCACACGTATCCGACAACACCAGCCCTACACCACATGTGCTAGTTATTTGAATCTCTTCACAAGGTGACCCTGCTAAGGCCCGTCACAAATATTGAGATGCACACCTAAATTGAAAAGACGTGACTATTGTCATCACTACGCAATCATCTGGTTCGTCCAATATCCTTGGATTCCCAGTACGATCCCTGAACTTATCAATTTTCAGCAGGCCAGACCCACTGGAGATGGATGAGAGTGGTCCTGGGGAGCATTGACATTGACTGTAAAGCTCCATGAAGTCCAGAGGGATTATGTCAAGCACAGGAAAACTACTCTCACTTCGTGGATAAATTAGCATCTCCTTTAAACTTTGCCCCATCTCACCTTAAAACTACGCCCTCTAGTATTTGATTTTTCTCTCCTGAGAAAAAGTTTCTGACTGTCTACCCTATCTATGCTCTCATAATTTTGTACAATTCCCACAACATCCAGCGTTCCAGAGAAAACAATCCAAGTCTACCCAACCCTGCAGCTAATACCCTTTAATCCAGGCATCATTCTGGTAAACCTCCTCTGCACCCTTTCCAAAGCCTCCAGTCTTTGGAGTGTGAGAGGAAACTGGAGCACCCAGAGAAAACGAGCGTGGTCACAGGGAGAGCGTACAAACTCTATACAGACAGCACCCAGAGTCAAGAACGAACCTGGGTCTCTGGCACTGGGTCTCGCACTGTAAGGCAGCAGCTCGACCGCTGCGCCACTGTGTCGCTCTCACTTGGGCCTCATCTTTGGTAGGAAAGGGGAACGCCCTAGTATGGAACACCTCATCTTGGGCGCAAATGCCCAAGGGAGTAGATGGAGGAATTGGGAGTATGGGACAGAGTCTTTGCAGGAAGCAGGGTGGGAAGGAATGTAGGACCAGCTCCGCTAGGTGGAGTAGTGTGTTAGTAGAGGGAAATTGGATGGTTCTGCGGTCGAGGAAGAAACGGAGGGCCTTAAGGCCTTCCTGTTAGGGGATGGAGCAGCAGAGTGACTGAATGTTCATAGTAAAGATGAGGGAGTGAGGGCTCGGAAAGCAGAAGTCAAAGTTGGGAAGAAACTGTTCCCGGTGGATTTCCATATGAACGCAACAACCATCCAGCTACAAAGGGTAGCTTCCAGATTTTAAACTGATGACAACGTATTCATTTACAGAACACCTTTCATCTGTGAAAATGTCCCACGGCATTTTGTAAGAGTGCAGTAAACATGTATAATTGTGGCTTCGCTGTAACAGGCATTGGACATGGGAGTGACATGATCTCACTCCAGTTAGGGAGGGAGGATGGGTGCTGGACTCGTCCTACCTCATCTTATAGTTTGTCTTGAAAAAAATCAGCAGCCAAACAGCAGGGATTTATGTGACAGATTAGACCGAGTTCTGCTTCATCACGGGTTGATATCCTGGTCCCTACATTGACCCACACCAGCAGGATCAATGTGTGAAGCACATCCCTTTGGAAGTGGGTATCACAAAATGCTGGAGTTACTCAGCAGGTCAGGAAGCATCTCTGGAGAGAAGGAATGGATGACGTTTCAGGTCGAGACCCTTCTTGATTCCTCCCTTTGGAAGTATATCTCTCTACATCCCTATCTATATCGCACCTTTCACTTTCCCCTAACTCTCAGTCTGAAGAGAGTCTCGACCCGAAATGTCACCAGAGATGCCGTCTGACCTGCTGAGTTACTCCAGCTGTGTGTGTCTAACTTCCTTTTTGAGATCTATGGAACTGTTCACTTAGGGGAAAAGCACTGCCAAATCACAGGGACAGACCAGTTGTGGTAATTAGTTACATAAAGGTGTGTGACGTAGACACTTGAATGGCAGAGATGAAATTAGATCTTAATTGCAGAGCATTCTTGAGCATGAGAGGGAGGAACCTGCTTCAGGAAGGAAAGCTAATAATGGCGTCTGCAAATTTTTTAGAAGGTATTTGTGCAGCTTTTTAGTTTTAAAGTTATACGATACATGAAACTCAAGATCATCTACTTGTCGTGCAGGTGTTAGAAAGGATCGATTGTGCTTCATTCTTAAAAAGCACTATTTCCACTGACCTTAGTTTATTTACTTGGGGATGAGTGAGACAAATGTAGCATTGATGTCCCTCGCTCTGGAGAACTACCTGGTCCCCTCCAGCCATACCAATAACTGCATGCCACACATGAACTGCACACCAATAACTGCATTCACACATGAACCGTTTACTGTAGCACGCACACACACATTCATTCCTGCTGTAGCATCATTCCTGCCACAATTCAGTGTATGAACAAAACTCTTTAAATTTCTGAATAAAGTCGCAGTCATGAAACAACATAATACCACGCACTGTAAACCATGAGAAAGATATGGAGACATGGAAAAGGAATTCCAGAACGTGGAATGTCTACTAATAGTGGCCCTAAAGGAATGGATAACGCACAGCAAGCCAGAGTGGAGAATCCTTTGGGGTGGCAAGGATGGAATGGATGCGGCAATGGGGATTGTGAGAGTAATGGAGTTAGGGTGTGGTCGGCTGCAAAGGAATTTTAAAACAACATTGAGAATTTAAAATTGTTTTTTTGGGGGGGGCAGTAACCTTCAGCTGAGGTGGTCAGTGTTGGGGAGGTGGGGGGGGGGGGGGGGTCTAGCTAGGAGGGGTGGAGGCAATGTGTGACTAAAAACTTTTATAAGCAGCAATGTCTAGTGTGAGCTTAGGTTTATGAAGGAATGTTGTCCTCAAGCAAAAATCTTTCTGAAATGAAAGAAGCAATTCAAGGAGATGCACAAACAACCAATTACACAAAACCCTTTTCATTTTGTGATGAGTGAAAATTACAAATCATATGAAATATTATACCAAATTTATTAAGGGGCACTTTGCCAAACACCTTTGGAAAGTCCACAATGTAAAAGGGTGCTTCTGTTTGAGAGACCAAGACGTTATTGAGACATCAGTGGGACTAAGTGTAGACGAAATGTCAACCTGTGTCTTTCCCCTCCTCATAAAACTCATCTGCCACTTCCCCCTACTCCCATTTCCCTCCAACTATCCATAAACCTCTCTCCAGGATTTACCCCTCTTCTTTCCTTATCTGACATCATTTTCACCTCTAGACTTGTCACCATCCCCACCTGTTAATCATCTCCCCTCACCGCCATCCACCTATCACCGGTGTAAGAAGGAACTGCAGATGCTGATTTATACCAAAGATAGACACAAGGTATTTCAGAGTAACCCAACAGGTCAGGTAGCATCTCTGGAGGAAAAGGATGGATGACATTTTGGGTTGGAACCCTTCGTCAGGCTAAGAGTCTGAACTGGAGGTAGGAAGAAAAATCTCTTGCCAGGTTTTGCCCCACCCTCCCTCTTTTCTAGCACTCCATTAGTCAGAAAGATACCAACCCGAAACATTGTCTGTCCGATCTACCTTAACACAGAAGCTGCCTGTAAGACCCATCGAGTTCCTCCAGCACTTTGTTTTTGCTTTGATACAAAACATTTCGAGACTTGGGAAGATAATAAGCACGTCCCTCTGGGTCAGAAGAGTCTAAAATTAGGATTCACAGCCTCAAAATAAAAGGTAGGATAAATGGATGAAGTCCTTCTTCACTCAGAGGGTGGTGCTCAGAGGTAGTTTTCTGTGTTAAGTGTGCCATCTAGGGGCAGAATAATTAGAGCTAATTTGTTGAATTCTTCTGGTTATTTATTCCGCTCAAGGGAAAAAATATTAAGAAAGCTTAACTAAGACAAAATGCAAAAGGAAGGAACTGCTTCTATTCATGATTAACTATTTAAAAACCAAAGGAAGGTTTTTTTTTCCCCCCAATAGACATATGTAAAACAATATTTTGCAAGTTCATCAAACTGGCTTCTAGAATAGCAAGGAAGAGGGGCCTCAACCCGAAACATCAACTATCTATGTTCTCCACAGATGCTGCCTGACCTACTGAGTTACTCCAGCACTGTTTAGTTTATTATTGTCATGTGTATCAAGATACATAAAAAAAGCTTTTTGTTGCCTGCTATCCAGTCAAGGAAAATACCATACATAATAACAGCAGTGTACAGATATAGGATAGAGTAGTGTGTATGAAGGAACTGCAGATGCTGGTTTAAATCAAAGATAGACACAAAATGCTGGAGTAACTCAGCGAGACAAGCAGCATCTCTGGAGAGAAGGAATGGGTGACGTTTCGGGTCGAGACCCTTCTTCAGTCTGAAGGACAGGCCCAATGCCGACAAACGCTCATCATAGGTTAACCTACTCATTCCTGGGATCATTCTTGCAAACCTCCTCTGGATCCTCTCTAGAGCCAGCACACCCTTCCTCAGCCCAAAATTGCTCACATCCCTGTTTTGTGTATACGAACCCTCTTGAAATAAATGCTAGCATTGAGTTTGCTTTCTTGTGTGGATGAGGCTGGATCATTAAGATTGTTGAATTGCAAACAATTTTAAAAGTTGAGCAGCTCTGGAGAGAAGGAATGGGTGACATTATGACCTGAAACGTCATCTATTCCTTCTCTCCAGAGATGCTGCGCGGCCTGCTGAGTTACTCCAGCATTCTGTGTCTACCTAGGATAAAGAGGATAACGTTTAGGTCAAGATAATAAAGTCCGATTAAAGATAGTTCAAAGACCTCCAATGAGATAGATGGAAGGCCAGGACCACTGTCAGAACTGCTCTCTAGCTGGTGAGAGGGCAGTTCAGTTGTCTAATAACAACTGGTAAGAAACTGTCATTGAATCTGTGGGGAAGCATTTTCAAACTTCTCTACCTCTTGCCTGATGGGAGAGGAGGGAAGAGGGAGTGACCGGAGTGGTGTCCTTCATTCCAAGTTTGTCTTGTCCAATCTGATTTTCTATTTGCAGGAACGTAATAAACAGGAGGACAACCTGGCCATTCGACCCCCTGAACATGTTCCACCATTGGGCTTATATTCACTGGAACTTAGAAGGATGAGATGGTATCTTATAGAAACATATAAAATTCTTAAGGGATTGGACAGGCTAGATGCAGGAAAAATGTTCCCCATGTTGGGGGAGTCCAGAACCAGGGATCACAGTGTAAGAATAAGGGGGAAGGCCATTTAGGACTGAAATGAAGAAAAACCTTTTCAGCCAGAGTTGTGAATCTGTGGAATTCTCTGCCACAAAAGGCAGTGGAGGACAATTCACTGGATGTATTCATAAGAGTTATATAGCTCTTTGGGCTAATGGAATCAAGGGATATGGGGAGACAGCAGGAACAAGATACTGCAGACCTCCCAACATTTGATTTTACAAATTCAGAATTTTGATGTCCAAAATTCAGAATTTTACATCCAAATTCATAATATGGCGCATAATGCAACTTTTCAACAAAAAAAGTATGCACGCCAAAAGCGCGTACGCGTTGCGCTACGTTCATGTGTGAAAAACGACTATTATCTCCAACAGGCTGTAGTTCTTGGACTACATGTACAAAGTCAGGCCTATCATGAGTATATTCTGCTATTTATAGAAAGGTTATTGAACAGAAATACTTTTTACAACACAAAGAAAAAATTGTTTTGTTTTCTCTATTTTGCTTTTTCCTTACACAAAATGTATGATAAGCTATGAAGAAAGAGTTTCATTTAAAAATACACAAACCTAATTTCATTGAAGACAAACTTGCTCCAGTGGTCTTCAACAGCAAATCACAACAGTCCATGTCCCCCCCCCCACGATCATATTGAATGGTGGTGATGGCTCGAAGGGCCGAATGGCCTACTCCTGCACATATTTTAAATGTTTCTATTCAACAAGATCATGGATGATCTTGCTATCATTTTCCTGCCCTAGCCCATTATCTCTTGATTCCTCTAAAATTGAAAAAGACAATGTTCTCGCCTTTGAACAAATCAATGGATGATCATTCATAGCTTTCTGTTGGTGAGAATTTTGAAGATTCACCACCCCTACAGTGAAATTCTCCCCCAACCCCACATTTCAGATCTAAAATGTCCTCATCCTTATTTTGAGTCTGTGACCCCTGATTTTATACTCTTCAACCAGGAAAAAGTCATCCTCCCTATATTTATCCTTCAGCCTCCTGGTGCTGTGCCCCTTGGACTATTATTATCCATGGAGTTAGCCAACAGGATGAAAATCAAGAGTCCTAAGAAATACAACCTTCCCTCAGATCAGCACGATAAAGTAATAGATTTCTGGTCCAGAGAATAACTTGCAGGCTTTTGGCTTTCATCAAGCAAAATAAGACAGAAGAGTTTACGTTGATCATAAAGAATCAGCATCAGAAATTTAATAGTTAGAAATATAAAATTCAGCATATTTATTAAACCCCCCCAGCAAGAACACAGGATTGAGTAGAGATGGGATATTAGGTGCTCTGGGTACACACTTGCAATATTCTGCCTGAGGGCCGGGGGGGGGGGGGGGAGAGAGAGAGAGCAAGAGAGAGAGAGAGAGAGAGAGAGAGAGAGAGAGAGAGATGGAAAATGGCAGAGGGAAAGAAGGAATTTGATTTTTTTTAATGAATCAGTACGCTCACAAAAGCAAAGTGGGAGATTAAAAAAATCTTCAAATAAATAAGAGTAATTGGTAACATCCAGAGGTTTCACATCCCTGCTGGAAGAAAGAATTTCAGGAATTTGAAACATTTGCTGGAAGAATTAATGGTTGAGCCACATGGATTACTGTGTGCAATTCTGGTCACACTACAGGAAGGATGTCACTTGCCTGGAGTAGGTGAATCGAGGAACAGTGACATAGGTTTAAGGTGAAGGGGAAAAGATTTAATAGGAATCAGAGGGGGTAAGTTTTTCACACAAAGCTGCCAGAGAAGGTAGTTGAGGCTGGAACAATCCCACCATTTAAGAAATAGATTAGACAGGTACATGGAGAGGACAGGTTTGGCTGGATATGGGCCAAATGCGGCAGGTGGGACTAATGTAGCTGGGACATGTTGGCTGGTGTGGGCCAAAGGGCCTGCTTTCCACACTCTATGACGTGATTGAACAGATGATACAGAGGATATTTGCCAGGATTATACCTGGATTGGAACATTTCAGTTATGAGACTGGACCTTGCCAATTAGTTGCATCAAACACATGGTCATGCTACTTAACATTTTAACAGCACACTGCTGTTCATACAGCTAAAAAATGACTTAAAAAGACAGATGTTAGTTTTTCATTTGGAAGTCTACCTTTTCTGCTGCTGACTCAGTCTGGCATTGCCATGAAAGGTTGAGAACACATCTTACTCATCTACTCCACATTGACCCACCTTGGGGAAAAGGACTGAGAGCCTCAAAGGATTTTCATAAAGATGCAGACCTCGATCAAGGCACATTAATTCTGGTTATTTCTGGACAGCATCAGCTTTTCATTGAGGATCTATGAACGTAAGGATGTGCACAGACAATACCTCCAAGCCCCTAGCTTTCACGCAAAACAAAATTTGCAGTATCTTAAGATCACTGGCATTCAGCTGTTACCGCAATTTGCCTGATGCTTTGACACTTAAACAATATCATTTTGAAATAAATCTCAGCTGACAATCAATTGCACTACCAGACTGCTGAGGTGCCATCCTTTGGACGAGGCATCAACCAAGGCTTCTTGGTCTGCTCTCCCTGACAGAAGTGTTGCTGGAGTATCAGTCTGAAGAAAAATCCTGACCCAAAACATCACCTATTCATGTTCTCCTGAGACGTTGCCTGATCCGCTGAGTTACCCCAGTAGTGTGTCTTCTTTTTTAAGCCAGCATCTGCAGTTCCTTGTTTCTATAAATTGTTGATGATTATCTGATTGCTATCATGTTGCTGTGCGGTACAGGTCGGCTTTATAACGGTGAATGCACTTCACCATACTACTTCATCAGTTGAAATGCACTCGAGTATGTTTTTAAACAGTCAGGAAGGCACTGTAGAAATGTACATTTTTCTATTCCAAGCAAACTTCAAACTCACCAACTGTTTATACAAGGTCATTGTCAAGTCAAAATAATTAGAAGATCAAGACCCTCTTGACAGTTGGTAAATCAGATGGCATTTCTGTCAGTAATGTACTTTATATATACTTTAAATTTCTTTGAAGAGACTACACAGTCCTTGCATTCTTTTTATTAACAGTGGGACAGATCAACCTGTAGACCCAGTAGTACAATTATCTTTATTAAATTCCAAGGAACACCATATGTTTGGTATTACAACCATGATTCAATTTAATGGAAGATCGTAAGCTGCAGCAGATGGAAGATATTTCAAATTTTATTCAAGAGATCGACTGTAAAAACTACAGAAATATAACTTTTCCTGTCTTTAAATTGGGGGAATTAGTTAATGCGCGCCTGGAGACATCTGCTATTGTATCTAAGTGACTCAGGAGACTAGGCACTGTGGCTAACTTGGGGATTGAGGATCCCAGAAGTATCACGACTGACTCATTTAAATATTAAAAATATGGAATATTTGAATATAATGTGCACTTCTCCAAAAATGCTTAAACAACTTTGTTAATCCAAATGCACTAGGGACATACAAGGTACCATGATCACTAGTAATTTACCATCATTACACAAAGTAACTCATCTTAGGGCTTGCTTGAGATGTGAGCAAAACATGGGGAGGTGGAACTAAAATCGTTTGTAAGTAACAAGACGTTAACAGAATACAATTGATGCTAATTATTTTGTGTTTTTTTTAAATGATTTTATTACATGGAAATCATTGTTAATTATTAGGCCTCCCTGAGCACAATAGAAAAGTGATAATTTTTATTAAAAGTCATAGTACCTTGTCACAGGTATGAAATAGGCTACAGAAATGGGCACAGAACTAAACAATTTATGCACACTAGACTCCTCAGCTGCACATAACTAGGATTAGATTAGCAGTGCATGTTTAAAATTCCACTATTTCAACCTACCAGGTTCCAAATCCAGTGCGCATGTTGTGAAGGTCCATTGTCTTATTCCCCTCCAGGGTGAAAATAATAATGTACATTATAATTCTTCACTATCCAACCCTGCTTTGATCACATGGCACTGCATTGGCTCCAAGGTTCTGTTGTTGTCTCCATGTGAACTGCAGACTATTATTTTTAATGCTTATGGTTGAAAGGAGAATGTTGTACACGAGAATTCCCAGTTTCATAGTTCTTAACATTGCTGCCGCTGTGAAATATAATGCAGCAATGCCCAAGAAACTATGAAACCAAACAAGATTAGCCAAACTCCTTGCTGGTTAATAGTTTGCTTACGTAAACATTTGTACTGGAGGTGTTCCTAAGTGCCAGGAAGAGGGCAGGGGTGAAGGGAAAACATGCGAGTCCAGCTCAGCTCCTTCTGGTTTTGATCGGAACATCACCCCCGGCCACCAGTGTTGCAATGGCAGACATTAAGACTTGAGAAGATGCAGCCTGTGCACCCTCGTCTCACTGTTCAAGCTGCAGCAGCTGATAATGCATTACAAAGGATCAAGAAAAATAAAGCACAGCTAGTACTCTAAAGAGAGTGCAAAAGATGGAAGCATCTCCAGAAGCAGCACTGAATCAAAAGTTCATTCCAAATTACATTCAGTTATTGCCCAAGACAGTCCTGTGTCACACCCTGTGCAGCAAGCTCTCCAAGGACATTGTCTAGGTAGTTTGGGTCCGGGAATCCGTGGCCAGAGACATTGGATCCCTTCTCTGTTTTATGATGAATTTCATTCCAAACTACTGTGTCAATTTCTCCGGTTGTGCTTGACGTTCCCACAGTAAAAATCAGCCTTCTGTTCCATGCTACTTTCAGACGCTCCAGAACCTAAAGTAAATGATTCAGATTAGTTTGCATTCATTCTTTGATGGCTATGCATGCATGGCCATCATTGGAGAATACTACAAACGGAAGCCTTGGAACTGATTAATGTTATTAGTTTATCTAAACTGGCTTCCACAACACCAAATTAAGAACATTCTGATTTGACTTCCAATGAGGCCTGGTAGTAAACATAGAAAATAGGTGCAGGAGTAGGCCATTCGGCCCTTCGAGCCTGCACCGCCATTCAATATGATCATGGCTGATCATCTAGCTCAGTAGCCTGTACCTGCCTTCTCTCCATACCCCCTGATCCCTTTAGCAAAAAGGGCCACATCTAACTCCCTCTTAAATATAGCCAATGAACTGGCCTCAACTACCTTCTGTGGCAGAGAATTCCACAGACTCACCACTAGTCTAGTCTCCTAGTCTAGGAGTTTCACCAGAATGCCCACTTCTGAAGGCCACGTGAAGATCTTACTGGTCTACACTGCTTTCCGCCTTCTGGATCCACCCCTGATCAATGTGAAACAGCCCACTAATATACTAATTGATGAGATGTTAAAGAGAGTACCTTATACTGTACAACATTAATGACCAGATGTCATTGTCTTACTCGAGATCGAGTGACAACAACCACCTAATGCACAAAAGAATTCATACCATAGGGGCGATGTGTAAAAAAGGAAGGGTAAATGGCCTAATTCTGCTCCGATAACTTATGAACGTGCAATGTCATACTTTGCACACATCTTAACACGGACACTAGACTGCTGCACCTGATACTAGAAAAACTCATCTTTCAGGAGGTAAACGAGCAATAACATCTTTTAAGAAAACCTATAGTTACATTCTTCCAGTGAATTGCAATTTGAACAACAGTGGGAAATATTTAATAATGGCCAACCAGCAGATAACTCAAGTTCTTTAATTGTTGAAGCATATTGATTACCTGTCTGCCCTTTTCGTTATAAGGCAGGTAGCAATGCCGGGGGAAGCCACGGGCAGTGTATGGTTTTCCTGGATTTGGGTGCTCAGGGCCCTGTGAAAAATCAGAGGCATCACATGAATAAACAGAATATTCCAGCTGCCGTTCATTTCTAGGGGTTTCCAAAGCTTGTCAGACTGGTTTCTAAATGACTGCTCACCTTCAGTGGATTGCCTTAAGTGCTGATCAGCTTAAAGTCACTGGCAGTGTGCAGGTGCGGGGCAGAATCTTGGGGGGGGGGGATGTCAGAGGAATTAAGGGGAATGTCGGGGAAATATTTAAAAATCGTGACACGACTTGATTGTTAGTGCTGACTCAGTGGACTGAAGACCTGCTTCATTACGGCACGACAGCAACTCAACGCATAACCAAGTCTCCTCAATGTAACCTTGCTTAATAGCATTAGAACTTCTCCGAATGAAGTTCAAAAGTCTCAGTAGCTTGCCCAGGTTCCGATCTCCTTATGAAAAACATCGATGTCAAAACTCTATCTAGATCCTGAAGTTGGAAATGGTGCAATTTTTAAGCAAATGGTATTGGCAAAAGCTTGTCTTCACTCCACCCATTGCAATATATTGACAACACGTGTGTGGTAGCAGAGGCAACAGAACATGCAAATATGTTTTCACTGGAATACGTAAGAGCATAAACACAAATTAAAAATCAGCCTGTTATTTCAAACATCGCGTTTGAAATTTGACTTCAATTATTTTCTGATGATTAATGAACGTAGTGAATTCACTAACCGCGGTGAACTCGAACTGAGCTTGAACATCTGTCACATGAACTGTACATCCAAGAGATTACTCTGATCAGTATAGATAACTAATTAGAACAATCCATGTATTGATGGACAAGAAATATTAATTCTGTATAAAGAGGTGAGGAAGAGGGATGAGGCAGGAACAAGGGTGTCCAAGAGAGGAGAGGGGTGGAGATGGCAACAAAGGCTGGGAGCTGATAAAAGGAGACAGCAAAGGTTTGCAGATCATGGAATCTGCTAAATAGTGACAAATGGAACAAGATAAGGGAGTGATACTGGTCAAATTAATTTAATATATTGACTACATCTTCCGACAGTGCAAATATTATACAACCAAAACCAGCTATATACACAGCACTTGGGTCACATTCTTTTTCTATAAATAATTAATCGTTTACCATAAACAAAATCTTCTTATAGCTGTACAATTTCTGGGTAAATTAATGAAGTAGTCGAGGCAGGTATAATGAGAACATTTAAGGAACATTTGGACAGGTACACACGTAAGAAAGATTGAGAGGGATATGGGCCATATCTAGGTAATTGGAATTAGCTTAGACAGGGCATCTTCATCGCATGTATGAGTTGGCCCAAGAGGCCTATATCTGTGCTGTATGATTGTATGATTCTGGGAATGTCTAACAGATGGTTACCTGAATACCATGAGAGATGTTATACACAATTTGTATCGATCCAGTGTCTGGATATCCTGGCAACGACTGTGGTAATAAATAAATATCCATCCTTCCTTTAGGCTGTGTCCCAGTTTTTTCACCATAGATCATCTTACACGAAGGACATTGTAAACTGCCATCCTGAAAAGAAAAAAAAATGAATGCAGTTGTCTAGTAAACATCAGTAATTTGTAAATGATGACTATTTGTGGGACAACACAATTTTCCCTGTTACCAGCCAGCCAATAATTGTACAATCTCCATATGGCACTCTCAATTATGCAAGACAAACAATGCTTTATTGTCTGTGCTGATCTGGCAACTTTTAACTGTGTCAGTGCTGAAAGAACTACTTCTGTCTTGTGATTGTCCTTGGAATTCCTACTAATTTCTCTTCAGTAAAATCAGTGAATGTAGCATGTAGAACATATGAAGAACATTTAGGGGAGCAGTCTAAACAAAAAGTTCTGTTACACTGATCTAGGGCAAATGTTTATCATTTGGAAAACCCCTTATTGAAAAAAAACTCTCTTCCCCTTTGGGGAAGGCTGCAGGATCCTTTAAAAAAGACGACTAGATAATAGAAACGAGGAACTGCAGATGCTGGTGTACACAAAAGAATACAAAGTGCTGGAGCAACTCAGTGGGTCAGGCAGCATCTCTGGAGAACATGGACAAGTGACATTTCAGGACGGGACCCTTCTTCAGACTGGCAAATAAATTACGTTAGATGATAAAGTAGGTCAGTTCTCTGTACCTTGTTCCCATTTTCATACATGGCCATCATACACAGCAAGTGGAAGACATGGCCGCACCTTGAGAGCTTTCCAACTGCATTCGACTGAATGGTCCTTGTGCAGGACATTCCATCGTATCCAGACAAGGCACTCAACTTCTCCATGCAAATGATACAGTCCTTAAACACACAAAAGAAAAGCAACATTATTTAGCTTTAGCAATTCTGAGCAGAATGTCTTGTGCTGATTCACAGTTTGGAGTCTGTGTGTTCGGATGCCTTGGAAAATGAGCAGTACTGCACCAATCTCTTGAAACACTTTTTTTGCACATTAGTGCTCAGAAATTGCAGTTTCTGCAATTAAACACCAACAATAGATTGGTGCCAGTAATTGAGGACAGCGTTAAATGAAGCAATCAGCCTGTAATCTCTTTATTCAGATTAGTACACATCAGGCGGCACAGTGGTGCAGCACCAGAGACCTCAAACCATTTTCTTCAACTAATAATCTCCAATTACGAACAGGCACAGTAGTTAAGAGCAGGACCCAACCATTTGTCTTTTAAACCTTCTCATCAAGATCAGAACTGAAGTTCTACCTCGGTACCACTTTTCTCCATTCTCTCCACTTATACATTTAGTTCCTCAATGTCCAGAAACTTATTGATCTCTACCTTGAAAACACTCAAAAGATTCACCTTCATGGCCTTCAAGGTTAGAGAATTCCAAATATTCACTATTGTTTGTGAGAAAAGACACCAACCCATTTCTGCAAATCCCCACACTAAAATCCTGGCAGCATTAAAACTGGTGAATAATAGAAGACGTGGGGTTTTAGAAAAATAAAAGAATAAAAATAAGGTTTTCATAAAAAGGCATTCGAGATATTGACAAGGACTGGAGGTTGCACACAATGAAGAGAGAAACTGAAAACATTAAAAGTAATTACTTAATTTTATTTTTACATATTTGTGCTGTGCAAGGGGAATAGGCCAACCAAACTGAAACTGAAAAAGGAAATAAGACTTCCTGCTTAAATACGCTTTTTGTTTGCACAAAAAGTCAAAGCTACTCTAATACATTAATTTCACCTCATCCAGATGATCTTCCATTCTTGTCATGTATTTCTTTACTACACCTTCCGGATCTCTTTCGACCTCTGTAACGGAAGAAGAAACGTTATGATGAGACAACTACACAGAAATCTGAACGAAACCGCGCTTGTATCTAATGTTCACTCCAAACTACCTCGATTGTAGGAGACCGGGTAAAATTGAAACAGAATAGCCAGCAAAGCTTTTAAAGCACTAAGATAGGCAGTAACAAGACAAAAAGATAACTTTGAAACATGATAACTGATGGGAATGATTTCAGAGTAAATGAACATAGATGACGCTTCACCATCACCACTTTTCTCTGATAATAGAATGGTTTTGTTCAAAACAGACACAAAATGGTGGAGTAATTCAGCAGGTCAGGCAGCATCTCAGGAGAAAATGAATAGGTGACGTTTCGGGTTGGGACCCTTTTTTATGACTTTGTTATTCATCTTTCATGTCGGGTTTTAAATATTTGCATAAGAACTAAAGATTATTATTTATTACTAGCTTTTGACAGTACCAATGAAATCACCTGCTATCAATATTTGCCGCTGAATCAGATCATAGGAATTCACAGGCCAGATGGAGTCAATCAGCCCACGGTTATTTAGAACTACCGCTCCCACTTTTCTTGAACCATGCTAGGCTATGATGTATGAAATGCCACCATGATTCTCTGTGATATTTGCCATCTGCACCACCCTTGATATGAATTGTTTACCTTAATTCCCTTCCATTAAAGAACAAGGCATCAAAGGTTTGCGTGAGCAGCAGGATCGTTGCCCACATTCTCCACCAGGTGGCATGGTGGCGAGCGGTAGAGCTAATGCCTTACATCGCCAGAGACCCGGATTCAATCCTGACCACAGGTGCTTGTCTGTACAGAGTTTGTACGTTCTCCCTGTGGGTTTTCTCTGAGATCTTCGGTTTCCTCCCACACTCCAGACATACAGGTTTGTAGCTTAATTGGCATGGTATAATTGTATAAATGTAAAATTGTCCCCAGTGTGTGTAGGATAGTTAATGTGCGGGGATCGCTGGGCCGACGAGCCAGTTTCCGCGCTGTATCTCTAAACTAAAGGGCTCTGAGGAACTGCCACGTAGGCGAATTGAGACCTGTGATACATCACCCATGATCATATTGACTAGCAGGGCAAGCAGCCTACACTTGCACTCATGTTGTGTAATTTATCCACCAATTTCCTTTAAGCTAAAGCCAAAGTTATTGAACCCTGTTAAGGAATATTAAACGTGACGTAAACACTATCATGGGGAACACATTTTCCCTGTCGAGTCTAGCTATTTTGTTTTATTTCACATAACTTTCATGTTTTATTCTAAAGTAAATAGGTACAATCTTTCCCCCCCAAATAAAATTCAACCAAGCTTTAACTAAAATCCTCCTTCTCCAAAACAAAATTGTGCTTTAGCAATGGGTCAACTAGTATTTTACAGATTTCATGACAGATTTACTTGTGAAGATGTATGTCAACATCCATCTTATCCACTTCGGTGCACATTCAACCCATCCAAAAAAAATACCTTGCACATCTCTAGATTTAATTCAATTTGCAACGTTTCTGCTCACAACCATTGATATCTTTTCGTAGCTTGAATTTTTCCTCCTCACGATAAACCATGAATTGTACCAATAAATTGTGGTATTCATAAACTTCTTAAATGTGGTATTTACATTTAAGTTCATACTTTGAAAATATATCTTGCAGAGCCCAATCCTAAACAGCTTTCCAATCACTGATGCACTCAAACTCTGATTCGGTTGTTAATTTTGAAATTGTAATCCTCATTAAATCAGCCTTTTGTAGCCAGCAACAAGGATTTCTGGGAACAAAGCTTCTTATTGTTGTGTGCACATAGTTTAACTGGATTAGAGCACAGCAATCAGTGTGAGATACACTTCTTCTCCATATGGACCCACTCCAACTCGCTGCCCTGGATTCCTTTTAATTAAAAACTCCAAGCACAGCTTCTGGTGATGGGATGGAGTAGTCTGGAATGTATGGGGCAGTAACCTGCTGTCTATCAGATCCCAGTGCAGTTTTGGTTGTGACAAAGTTATTCCTTCCCAGAGTACATTATATTGCCGAGTTACACATACAACCTCTGCTTTTTAGTTCAAGTTACTTAACTGAATTGTCTGTTAATTCAAATTAAAATTATGTGCTGGATTCATCAGTTAGAATCAGGCGTAATGGGGAATTATGATCAGATTTCAAAAAACTGCTCATGCTACTTTCCATTAGCTTATTAATACGAGTCTCTGGCAGTCTATTCTCTCATTGCCTACAGGCTACAGCTACAGATGGCCAATAAATACCAGTCTTGACAACACCCAAATTAATATAACACATGTCCTTTCTTCTGCAGTAAATAATCCACTTATATTTTCATGCAATGGGCCACAAAAGATTATTCAGAAAGGAATTAAAATATTTAAAGAAATGTGAACACTTAAGCAAACATGAATGCCATCCTATCACCGAGAGCCGGTACTTCGGGAGAGGAGAAAAACAAAATGATAAGCCTCAAATTAACAATGCCTCAACTTATTTGCTGAGTAACTGAATCCTACCCTGGACCATTGCCCAAGTCACATAAGCCAATTTCAGAGATGTTTTCTATTCTCCAATGTCACGTGATACCCCTGGTAGTATTTATGCGCATTGTCCACCTTAACATCACTAGGCAAAGCACTCCCGCAGGCAATCCCCGCAACAGCAGAAACTAATATTTGCTGTTTTGGTCAAAGCCTCCAAATCCAAACATTCAACAACAAAGCGTAGCCGTTTCACATGGGTACGATCAGGACATTGCACAAATGCATGTACATCTGCCGCAACAACTGAATGTACAAAGCAAATTAAACCCGGTCCATCACGGGTATAGACCTTCCCACCATCAAAGGGATCTATAGCAGGGGCAGTCTCAAAAGGCAGCCAGCATCATCAAAGACCCACAGCGCCCTGGTTACTCTCTTAATTCACTCCTGTCATGGGGAAGAAGGTATAACAATCTGAAAATTGTGACATCCAGGTTAAGGAACAGCTTCTCCCCAACGACCATCAAGCTATCGAACACTACGAATGCCAACTAAACTCCAAACTATGAACTGCCTTGTTGCACTAGGGACTTTGGGTCTTGTTTTGTTTTTTTGAACTATATTGGGCTTTTTATTTATAGAATTTTTAAATGTTTCTTTATTATATTGTCTATTGAGTAATGTGTTCACAGAATTTGTTGTGCTGCTGCAAGTAAGAATTCCATTGTTCTATTTTTGTGACAATAAAACACTCTTGATTCATTGAACAAGAGTTCCTACTAACTGAAAACCATGCATTGTTATTTTCTACAGTCGGAACATTTTCCAGACCCCCACCCCAAGTCCATTTCCTACTCTTCAAACACCAAAGGCGCAGTTTATTACAGCATCAATAATTAGCTTTCTGTTTTACGCTTATCCAAACTTATGGAAGTTTGTCACACAAGCAACGTTTTAAATTGCAAAATGATACACATTATTTGGTTCATTGAAAGATTCTTTGCGACCATCATTAGAACTTTCCATGCAGAATTTGACACACATTTCTCCTGTATGAGCACCATGTATTATTGTTCCATGGAGAGAGATGGGTTGGTTCATCTCCAATTCTGACAAACCTAGGTCCCATGGTATTGAATTTTCTGTCACACTGCCGAGTCTCACTCCGGCTGCAAGCTGACTCCCAAGCATGCTGTTCTACTGCACATCTAGCATGCCTCTCTAAAGCTGACAAGGGGTGCTTATGTTTGAGTTTCATATCAAAACTCTCATTTGCTAAACAGCAGCCAGTGACCAACTTAGTGTACACCACAAGGAGGTTGCTCAGCTGCCAAGTGCAAGCTTTACATTGTTCATACTGTGACATTTCAGGGTCACTGGCCCCATGTGTGGAGCTGAAATCACAGCAGGTGACAAGGAGATCTTGGCAAAGTCTTCAAATGATGATGTGGGCCCAGACAGAACTGCTGGCAGTGTTTATAGTCGCATTATGTTCAGAATGTTTTGTTTGATACAAAGAATACAAATTGACAAATGTTTTAATAATTAACACTTAACTTGTAAAGCAGCAAATATTTTAAAACCAATAATGAGTCCAGACAACTGTAAACAATTAAAATCATTTCAAGCAAATATAAAAGCATCAGTGACAGTTCCCTTCATTTGAAGCAAGACAGACGACACCAGTGTTTATGAGAAGTAATCAGCAATTTTTGGGGGTTCTGGGATATCTGCATTTGAGTACGAGTGTGTGATTTCAATGTAATAGGAACTTCATTTAGAGAATTCATTTGCTATGTACATTAGGTCATTAGATTCTTGGTACATGGTAACGATCTGAATAGCAACTAGTATGTTAATAAACAAAGTCACAAATCTTTGAGAATGAGTGATTTTTAGTTGCAATTAAATTTTTCTTTTTTGCTCTGGTTTATTTTCACCCACATGTTTAGACCGTAATGTTGTATCCTTATTGTTTTGATGTGTTTATGCTTTATTGTTAAATGCATGTTTGTGTTGTCATTTGCAAGCGGAGCACCAAGACAAATTCCTTGTATATGCACATACTTGGCCAATAAACTTATTCATTCATTTATTCATTCATGATTCAATGATGAATCAATGATAGCAATAGCCAGCATATTATTTGGTCAAGCATGACTAGATCAAGCATATTTCATGTGAGAGGTGATTGTAATTCCAATGACAATAATAAGTGGTTAGATTCCGCCATGTTAGAGATGGGTGGCAAAAGCATTAGTTGCCTCCCCAAATGCAGTATGGATTTTGCTCTATGCAGATGCAGACCGCTTCATTTTCTAGTAGAAAGGAACACTTTTCAGCCATTGGCAAACATCCCCATTTCAGACGTTATGATGGAAGGCAAGTTATTCTGTACTGTTAACTGGATATAAAGCAAATGATGAATTAGGGAACACTATCTATATTATATGGACCAAATTGGTTATAACACAATTTTAATCAGAAACTAGAGAAGCATTTAAAAGTTACTTTGAAAATTAACAAATTGAGAAACAAAAAAAAAGGGGAAAAGACAGTTCCATGCATTTTGCTCACAGTAATCGGACACCATTGTCTCTTTGGAAGACTGTTGCTACTTTACCCGCAAGTGGCCACCAAAAATGAAATGCAATCGCTTGTGTTGGATCTTGTGCAATGACACTATTAAACAATGTAACATACACCCTTTAGTATTGTTAGCTAGCAATAAAAAAAAATTTGATAGCTAATAAAAATATGTTTGTTATTAGAAAAATAACTTAAAATAATCCTGTGAGAGAGATAACTTTGTAATTCCAGTCTGAAATTCTCCAGCCTCAAATCCAATTGATACAATTTTCTATAATGCGATGTTTCTTTGGAATGCAACTATCGAGTTAGAACAGAACTACCTGTAGCTGAGGATAGTTAGGCCGAGAACAATGCCCCAAGGAACTCCGGCAGTAATAATTTTTAGGTTAGGATGATTGATCTCCAATTATATTTCTATGTGTGAGATACGATTCTAACCTTGGGATGTTTTCCCCTGATGGCTACTGCCTTTAGCTTTACCGGGGAATTTTGGTCAAATGTTACCTTGATGTCAAAGGCAATCTATATTGCGTAGATGCTAAAATTCAGCTTATTGACTCATCTTTGGAGCAAGGCTCTGATTAGGTTTGCAACCAAGTTGTCCTTGCAAAACCCAAGTTAGGCATCAGTGAGGATGTTATTGAAGAGTGAATGCCACATGACAGCATTTTTAATGACACTATCCATCACTTTGCTGATGATCAAGACCAGATTGACTGGATGGTAATCAGGCAGATTGGATCAGCCCTGCTTTTGTTCACAGGACATACATGAGAAATTTCCCACCTTGATGGATTGATGCCAGCATTGTGTCTGTAGTGGAACAATTGGGGTAAGAGCCACTGCTAATTCTGTAACATGGGTCCTCAATACTGAAAGATCCCATTCAATGTTTTGATGGATACTCTTCAGCTTTTTGAAAAGATGACATTGTGGTTTGCACCTGAAATCTTCAAATATCGATCACATTCATTAAACTATCTAAAACTTTTCCTTCAACTTTATTCAGGAACAAAAACAAATCAAAATATTGTTAGTATTGAATAGTGGATTTGCAGGCTTTCCTGTCAGATGTTTCTATTTAGTTGGCTCATCTAGACCACAGTAACCTTTCCCTTAGAAATAATTTACAGTCAATTTAAAAGTTGTACCAACTTTTTCACTTCAAATTAACATCATTCCAGTTATGTGGTTATATCTGAAAAGCTCTCATTACTTGAGCAAAGGGTTTTACTTTCATCCTTGTGGGGTTTTAAGAAGTTGCCAGGCTTTTAAAAACTTGTCCAAGAGGTATTTGTTCATTTTAGAGCCTTTATTAATGTTGGCCACCAAAGGTTGTCAAGATTGACTCTGGAGGTTCTACTATTAAAAGGGCTATAATTTACAACACTGAGTAATTGTGATGCAATAAAGCCAATGCGTACAAACACACACACACATACACACAAAAGAATACATTTCACTTTCAATCCCCTGCACTTCTGAAGGGTTGCCTGGAATCAAAAGGAGTTTTGATAACTGACATCGGCATTTAGCATGGTGTTTTTACTAAACAGGCAATGAGAAAATTTGATAAATGTACACATTTGAGACCAAATATATACCTTACAGGATTACTTGGAAATACATTTTTTCCCAAAAGGCACTAATTTTAAATATTTTGTATAATAATTTTGCAAAGTTAAAAAAAAAATCAAATGGTTATTTACTCAGGGGGGTGGTAAAATGCTGGCACAAAATAATACACTGAATTCTATGCGAGTGAAAAGAAGCTTTTAATTTCAACCCTCGATGTAATTTGGAGTAAATGGTAATAGGCTAATGAGAATACTTGCATGAGATGAAAAGAAATATAATTGAACCAAAAGTAGACATTTTGAATTCCAAACTTAATGTGGCTACATGCAAACATTTGAGGCAAAGGTAGGTTTTGGTACCTTAGGTGGAAAGTAGGAGAGCCTGCATATGAAACTACTACCAATGCAGCTGTTTGACTAATTGCACCTTTCATCATTTCAATTCTACATGAAAGTGTCATGGCAGGATTTATGATTATGTGAAAATAATCACAAAAATTAATGCACCATAACAACTGGGTTGATGCCAGCAATCTCTTTGGTCCCAAAACTGTACCAGTCAGTGCTGTTATCAGAAGTAAGAATGAATTCATGTGGAGGTTTGAAGCAAATTAGAAGAATAAGGAGAAATAAAATCATGCCATATCAAGCTTAAAACTTGTCTCCAATGGGCAACAGAAAACAGACCAAACTGAAAGTAAATAGGAAATCTTTTTTTAACTACCTTTTTTGGACATTTTCTTCGATCTCTTAAATGACTTATCTCGGTCAGTGCTGAGCTTTTTATCCCTTTTCCTTGAGTCAGCATTGTCTACGGGTTTAGTTGCGCGGGTGAAGCACACAGGCAGTCCAGCAGCACACATCAGAATTGCGGTCATGCCTAAAGGTTCAGTGGTCATCAGCATGCACAGGGGAATGGTGTAACAAAAACAAAATAGAGCACATAAAAGTAAATTTAAAAAGGAACCAGAGGAAATAAAAGAAAGTCAACAGAACTGAAAATCAAAATCACCAAGTGACAAAAATTAATTCATGACACAAAAAGTGGAAGTAAAATGAGTCTGACATTATAGGCCCCTTCACCTCACCAGTGATTTGAAAGAGACTAAATGAACAAAACCCACAGGATAAGTAGACAGGCCTGTGTGGATACCAGGGCAACAGCAGCAGAAACAATGGAATACTATTTTAGCAGGGAAATCCTAGTTCAGATAAACATTTTAATGCCACACAGATGTGGTTCTAAACGAAGTATCTATTTAGAATTTGCAATAAAGTATGAAAGCATCAACGTCTAAGCAGGTCCAATATTCAGATTTTTCACAAAGCACAGTGCCTTGCACCCCTTCCATGCAGCATTCACTTTCTACAAAATCAATGTCTTCATCCTTTGTATTCAGCGTGGGAGCTCCATGTAGGGCTGTTCCCACACCCTTGCTCAATTAAATATGCAATTGAAAATTAGAGTATTGGTCATTATTACACAGTTGTGTGGAGTATTTGGAAGAATTGCCTCTAATTTTAAATCAGATTTTTCACTCCTGCAGAAAATCTCTACAAAGATTGAAAAATTTCCAAGTATTAATGCGTGAAGATGATTATCCTTACATTCTGTGTTTCCTGCTACTGTGATGTCACACAGAGATAATTGAAAATGTCACCTATTGAGGTCAGGATAATTAATGGTCAGTGATCATCAGAGCACAGAAAAGTGAACAGAATTTCCCCAAACTCCACAACTAATCTTGACAAGGTTTTGGAGAGGAAATTCACATTTGGTTAATGTATTTCTGTTTTTATACCATACATTATTTTCAAAATAAATGCTTAATCTTAGAAATTAGGTGACCAAAATCTGAAGGGGTCCACCACCGCGTAAGCCCCCTTTAAAACAGCAAACATTATCAGATAATAGATTTCTATTAACACAGGGGTTGACCAAAAGTTTGATCAGAGGTTGAGGTAAAAAGGTAAGTCGAGGAGAGGAAATTTCAGATCTTAGGGCCCTGACACCAATGATTAAAATCACAGAGAACATCACAGAAAGAGCAAAAGAGCCAAGATTAGGCTCAATAAGGGGGGGGGGGGGGAGAAGAAAACCCAGCAGAGACCCGGGTTCGATCCTGACAGCAGGTGCCATCTGTGCGGAGTTTGCCCGTTCTTCCTGTGACTGCGACGGTTTCCTCCGGGTGCTCTGCTTTCCTCACTCATCCCAAAGACATGCAGGTTTCCAGGTTAATTGGCCTCTGTAAATTGCCCCTAGTGTGTAGGGCATGGACAAGGAAGTGGGATAACATAGAACTAGTGTGAACGGGTGATCGATGGTCGACGTGGACTCGGAGGGCCGTATCTCCAAAACTAAACTGCATAAGAAGATGCTTAAAAACAAGGAAGAGAAATTTAAAGTGAAAAATAAAAAGAAACTACAGATGCCAGACAAAAACAGAAAATGCTGGAAGCACTCAGCAGGCCAGGTTGCATCTGTGGTAAGAAAAACAGAATTATCATTTCATGTTGAAAACAGAATTATCATTTCAGGTTGAAGAAGGGAATCTAACCTGGAATGTTAACTTGGCTTCTCTTCCCACGGATGTTGTCAGGCCTGCTGAGGGTTTCCAGCATTTTCTGCTTTTATATTGAAGATAATTTTTTTAAATTTGAGGGGGGGGGGGAAAACACCAGCTACCCAAATTGAATTGTTAAGTGCATGAATTGTCTGTTGAAAACATACCCCACCTATGAATGCATTTGAATGGCCTGATAAAAATTATGTAAATTTCAGAAGCTGATAAAATTACTTTTAATGGCTAAATAAAATGGTTGGCTAAAATAAATCTTATGTAAAACTAGAAAAAAACAAAACTTTAAAAGTTTACAGCTCTATAATTAAAAAGTGGAGAAAAATCAATAACCTTAGGCAGACGGTGCATCTAAATGGTGTTGAGACAGCAAAGTGTCATTTCGCTAACGTCTATGATAAGGATCTGATTTAAAGCAGTCAATTTGCTTTGGTCAGAAGAATCAGGCGAGGAAGCGACCACAATCTAACACCCTCTTCATTCAGGATATTGACAACAGAAGCTTTGGAGGTAATAAGAATATTGTCTTCCATTATCTGTCCACTGTGTAAATGGTAATGTATGTGACGACTGATAAGTGTATTAATCTTTTGCCTTAATTTTTGATAAATCACGAATTAATCAGCACCTTTTAAGTTTTTAATTTAATCACAACCAATTCCTGGCCTGTAATCTAACAGATGCACCACAGCGCGCTTACATTTATCACATGTATTGTTGGTTGGAGGATTCTAACGCAACTACTGTCAACGTTTTGGCTAGTTCATTTAATCTGAAGTTGCACAGGAATTGTATAATGCATTGATCAGATTTCCAATGGGACCTCCATTTTGGTGGAAAGATGCTATTAAGTATCAGTATATTTTGATATATCAGATTAAGCTAACTGATTCCAAGACTAAAGGGAATGCAGTTAAAGGAAAAGTTTTAAGAAGCTTGGAAATAGACACTGACTAGATTTTCTCCTGCCAACATAACCCGATTCTTCTCCAGCTCCTTGGATCAGACTTAATGACATTTCCCAGATGTGACAACCAACCCTGGACTGCAGCTCAGAATCTGACTGTTTAATTTGTGTTACCTGGCAGTCCTGTATTCCATATATTCTGTCAAATATTCATTTTCACTGAAGTCACCTTAATGGCAAGCGATCTTTTAACAATACAACTTAAATGCAACGATCAATTGCTCCCCACATCTTATCTTTCAAATTATGATTGTTAAATTTACAATGGCATAATTGGGTAGTGAAACAATAATCAAATGAAATGTTTATTTAAAATACAAATTTGGTTCACCAATCCTCTAATATTGAACCATGTCATATCCTCAGCCAAAATCTTTCAATAATGATATATAATGTGTCATAGAATATCAGGGAATGAAAAAAGAGCAAGGCTTACAAAAAACAAGGCGATGATTCAGAAAAAAAGGGGTACTGATTTTGGATGATCTGCCATGATCAGCTGGCTCGAAGGGCCGAATGGCCTACTGCACCTATTTTCTATGTTTCTATGAAATATTAAATCATAAGTTCAAAGTGGTACCTCACATAATTAGTATTCATCACTTAAACATTAATAGAAAACAGGCTGAGCTGTCTTTGATCGATAATTATGTATCCATGATCTTAGTTTATTCCCTCCTCTCAATCTGCTGAAGCTAACTTTGGCATCCCTAAAAGTTACACTTGTTGAGATCAGCTAATTTAACCTTTTAATTATGATTGTGCAGCTTGATATATGTTTTGTGTGTACAATGTGAACTACACAGATATTTTCATCGTTTGGGAAGAGATCTGGCTCTTTAGCTTTATTGAACATTTTATATTTTAATAAAATATTAAACAATTACCTGCAAATGCTGGGAAGACATTGTTTGGACCATTCAGCTGTATCGGCAATGTTGGAATGCTGGCAAAATGTGGGGAAAAAAGTGCAAATTACTGAAATTGGAGGAACTGAATAAGATAAACAATAAATCCTCCCAGTAGCTACTTATTATACTTTAAGAATATCAAATGACCTGGTACCTCAGTTTCTGTAGTGGAAAAGATGGTCACTACAGCTACACAGGGAAAAAAGGAGATCTGTATGTTATAATGTCTTTCACATCCTTGGAGGACTCAAAGTACGTTTGAAGTGCAGTCACTGCTGCAATACAAACAAATGCAGCAAGCTGTATTACCACAGAAAGATTCTATAAATCTCAACAAGATTGATCACCTGCAATCTCCTTTATTTGAGGTATAAATTGATGGCCAGAAAAGCTTCTCTCTGAGCAGCACACAATTTTGTTCTATATTTTTAGAATAGTGTTTAATCTTAATGGCAGCATGTTTGGAGAGTTGGTGGGGGAGGGGAGAGTGGGGGTGGGGAGGAAGCAGAAAAGAGAATATAGGGCTTTGAGCGACAGTACACTGCACTGCAGCTAAACAGTATTGCAGACTGGATTGCACTGGATGGCCCAAGAAAATGTATACACTGCAGTTTATAAATTTGGAATGATCGCCATTTACAGGGATATTAAAATATACCACTTGCTGTAACAAAACCTTTATTTTATATGTTATCGAGAGAGAGTAAAGCGAAAGCGGTACAATCCTTGTACAAGGAACATCAAATTACATTTAAATCTCAGGAACTTACTTTGGAGACAAATATATCAGCCAATTTTCACGCGGCAAAGCCCAGAAGATAACCAGAAGAAACACCCAGAAGATAAACTTGATTTTAATTCATTTTTTGAGATCTGTATGTTGAGAATCCCCATCTGCCATGGACTGATTGCCTCATCAGGCCATGTCACAGTCAACATTGATGGGTCTGGAGTCGCACATAAGCCAGAACAGCCTGAGTGACTCCAAAATAGCAGGTTTCTTTCCCTGAAGGACATTTACTTTATGGATTAATCTTTGCAATACCTTGTGCTCATCATTACAAATCACTTGTTAAAAAATCCACATTATTAACTGAAAAATTCCATAGCTGCCATGAGAGTTGAACAAGTTTTGCCCAAATCCAGTCTTCTTTATTTAGCAGAATCGAGATTGTCACCCACAAACCCTGCTCATTCCTCTCAGCCACCTAGCAGATCCAACAAAGACAACGATGACACCCATCACCCCTTTCAACAGTTTATCAGGCTGAATACAATATAATTATTTTCCACTGACACTATTTTTACAGATGAACTAGGGTGTTCTAAACCTCAGAAATAGATCTTTAGGATTCATTTTCTTAACTGCTGGTTGCTGTTCTTGCTTCAGTCATCAGCTGCCGTAACTTTCACTCACGGGTCTGTATCTGCCAGACCTGATGACTTCAATAACTCCCAGTCAACTTTCCTTTAACATTCTCAGTTTCTGGTGCTCTCTGGTGTGCACTCGCTCGGTTTGCCAAAGCCTGCAATTTCGAGATCTCAGTCATGTTTAAATCCTACTGCATTCGACAAAGATCACGTTGCTTAAATAATTCTGATTGATTCTGCATCATCAATTTTTAACGTTTCAGTATCAACACACATATCATTAACTGCTTGGTCACCAAACTGGGATCCCCTCTCTGAACCTTGTTTCCTCTCTCCTGCTCTTTGAAATTACATAAGTGGTGCTTGCTTTCATGCTTGTCATGGCATTTCTTCCCTGATTCATTAGCTGGAAATACGAGTGAACTCGAGGTTGCACTGGTGAAGAAAATGGGGTGCAGATGAAATAGATCAGTTGTTATGCTCTAAAAGCAGCAGACTGGGAAATATATGCTGGAGATATACAGGCACTACGAACTTCAACTCCGAACTATGAACAGCCTAGGATGCATTAGGGACTTTGGGCTTTGTTTTGTTTTTGCACCATATTCGGTTTATTCATTTAATGAACATTTTATTTTTGTTTGTTCATCACCTTGTCTATCGATTGCTGTGTTTATGACCAGTTGCGCTGCTGCTACAAGCAAGAATTTCATTGTTCTGCTTTAGGACATACGACATAAACTACTCTTGAGATGGTGACTTGGTCTAAGGTCTATAACGCTGCAATGATGCTGGGCAAGAAATCATAACAAACAACCAAGAAAAATTGCATAAGGTAGTACAACTGTCAATATAAATGGAAAATACCAGGACAGTACAATCTTTGGGGTAGCAGCAAAAATTCCTTCAACTCATTTATATTTGTTGACCTAACAGGTACAGAAAATGCTTTGCACAATTATCAAAAGATCTGAAATAAAACAGAAAATGCTGGAAATGTTCACCAAGTCAGACAGCACCTATGAGAAGAGGACCCAAGTTAATGTTTTAGGTCAATGACTTTACATAGGAACTGGGGAAAATTAAAGATAAACAACCATTGCAATGTAGGAATTGGGAGAAGGCGAAAAGAAGGATACTGAAAAGAAGGCAAGATGAAATGACAAAAGGAATGATCGTGCAAATGTGCTATGACATTAAGAGACAAAAATTGGTGACGGTTAAGAAGGAAGTTGAATAATGCCTGAAATTACAGTAAGACTGAGGCTGGAAACCAAAACGAAAGTGAAAAAGATAGAAACGCTCATTGTTTGAGAGTGTTGACCTTAATGTTGAGCCAAGGCAGCTGCAAAACCCCTTGATGAAAGACTGTTCCCCAAGATTACATTGACCTTCAAAGGAACAGGACAAGAGGCCTAAAGAAGAGAAACAAATGGGAATGGGGGAAGACGGCATAGCACAGAGCCACCATTACAAAATGAACAGACATTCTGCAGAGCAATCACCTAATCAGCACTTGTTCTGCTCAATGCAACCAAGACAATTTATGTAGTGTACTATATAATGAGTGCAATGCAGCTTAATTTTACTTGTCCCCTCAAGCCTGTTCCTTCATTTAATATGATCATAGCTGATCTGAATTTAACTTCAACTCTGCATTCCCGTTTACACACAGACACCATTCACTTTCTGCCTATCATGTACAATTATGAGAGGCATCGATAAGCTAGGCAGCCAGAATCTTTTACCCAGGATGGAAACATCAAATGCTACAGGGACTTAGCTTTAATGTGAGGGGGCCAACGTTTAAAGGAGACATGCAAGAATTTTACACGGAGGGTGGCAAATGTCTAGAATGTGCTGCTGGGAGCAGTGGTTGAAGCAGATACACTAGCAGCTTTAAAAAAACTATTGGCTAGGCACATGGTTATGCAGGGAATGGAGGGATATGGGTTATATGTAGGTAGATAAGTGATGGCCTTGGCATCATGTTCAGTACTGACATGGTGGGCTGAAGGGCCAGTTCTTGTGCTATACTGTTCTATTTCCTAATGTCAGCCAGGCAACAATTTTGGCGTTTATTTGACTGTGGACATCATTACCTTGATCCCATCCTTGCTCTAAGTGCACCATGTAGGAACAGATTGAGAATTAAATTTTAGTCAGGACTCTATAAGTAGTAGCTGGAGGTAATCTGAAACTTAAGCAGTGCTCCGATGCTAACCATTCTTCTATAAATCGAGGAACTGTATCCACTTCATTTACAGGACGTTTAACATTCCAAATTGCACGTAGATTGTTTAATATCTCGCCCAAACAACACTATATGGGACCAATCACTCGGCACTGAAGATGTTCACCAGGATTTCTGTAATCGGTACTCAGGAGTGGCACTTGCTCCCTTCCCTACTGTGGCCATGAATGATACAAATGGAGCCACAGCTGACAAAGTAGCCCGCAAATACAGAGACCGACAGGTACATGTGTAAATGCGCACCATCGGAAGCAGTGGGGAAGCAAAGAATACCAGAAGGAAACAAACTTTAAAGGGATGAATTGACAGCAACTTTTATTTCCAGTTTGTTGGGCAATAAATCATCATAAGATCATAAGTGATACGAGTAGAATTAGGCCATTCGCCCCATCAAGTCTACTCCGCCATTCAATCATTGCTGATCTATCTCTCCCTCCTAGCCCCATTCTCCTGCCTTCTCCCCATAACCTCTGACACCGACGACCGTACTAATCAGGAATCTATCTACTCTGCCTTAAAAATATCCACTAACTTGGCTTCCACAGCCTTCTGCGGCAAAGAATTCCACAGATTCACCATCCCTCTGACCAAAGAGATTCTTCTTCATCTCCTTCCTAAAAGCACGATATTTAATTCGGAAGCTATGACCTCTAGTCCTAGACTCTCCCACTAGTGGAAACATCCTCTCCATATCCACTCTATCCAAGCCTTTCACTGTTCTCTGCATACTGATTCTAGAGTGCCTGCGCTACAATGTTGAGCACTTCGTACATCTCTGTGTTCTCGAGCTAACGTCTGTTCCAGAAACTATGTAACGATTCCTGGCTTCCACTGGTCATGTTAGAGCTAATCTGAGACAGCGTGTCTGAGAAGTAGATGTATGGTAATACACTATACTACAGGGTGGTCAAATCTGGGACCTGAATATTCCAGTGTATTCGACATTTAGAAAGGTCAGGCAAAAAAGCAAAATGGAGATGGAGCAACACTTAATAAGAGATGCCATCTGTACAATAGTTAGAAAAGACTTTGGCTTGCCTTATCATAGAATTAGAATTAGCAGAGGCAGAAAACATTAGTGGGAGTTGATTATATGCCTTTGACTAGTAGTGTTATAGGGTGCAGAATAAATGAGGAAATTAGATGTGCATGTAACAAGAGTAATGCAATAATCATAGGGGACTTTAATTAGTACTTGCAAAGTACAGGGCAAATGCCTGGAATGCATACAAGATTCCTTGTGAAACAGACTATGGAATTGGCCATTTAAAATCCAACACATAAGAAATAATTAATCAATAATCATTGGAAAGGGGTTGCCTGGAGAGAATAATCGTAACATGATAGAATTTTGCATTGAATTCAAATGTGACGTAATTTAATCTGAAACTAAAATGCTTAATCCAGATAAGGGAAACTAGGTGGGTATGAGAGGCAGGATGAAAAGGACAGATTTGGAAATAACATTAAAGGATTTGAGTGGCCATGCAATAACTAGAATTTACAGAAATATGACACGAGTGGGAAAAATATACAAAGACACAACAGGGAAAGTGGTTCATCAATGGATTACAGGAGAAGATGAAGATAGTATTAAATACTAAACAAAAAGCTTGCTAAGAAAAAAAACCAGGTTTGAGCCCGAGGATTGGGAGCAATAAAGGATGACCAAAAGAAATTGGTAAAAGAGAGTAAATTTGAGAGGGATATAAAAGCACAGCACAGAGCTTCCGTAGGCATTTATAAAGGAAAAGATTAGCAAGTGTAAATGTGGAACACTTACAGAAATGGGGAAGTTATAATAGGAAATAAAGAAAACAGAAGTGAAACCAGATACTTTGTCTCTACCTTCAAAGGAAGGCACCAAAAGCATCCAATAAATACACAAGAACCTACCTCAAAGTCACAATGTGAAAGTGAAAAAAATCTACTGTTAATAGAAGATGAGCCTAAAAACTGATGAACCCAAGGACTCGATGATCTCCCTAGGGTCGATATTGGATGCTCTGATTATCATTGTTAAAAATGTTAGAGATTCTAGATTAGTAATGGAAGAATGCTGGCATCCATAATAAGACACTTAGAAAATAATAGATCCATGTTAACTCTCCTCGGACATATTAAGAAATCGTTTGATTGATCTATTGGAGTTATTTGAGGACATACCTTGTAGAGTAGATGGGGGGGGGTCAGAGTGTTGGTAAAGAAATCAGAGGCTTTCATAAGATAAGATCCGACACAGGAGGTTGTTAAAAAAAAAATTAGAACACATGGAACTGAATGCCACACACAAGCATGAAATGAAAGATTGTTAATAGATAGAAAACAAAGGGTAAGAATAATTGGGTCATCTTTGGGTTAGCAGACTACGACTGCATGTATTGGTGCTTGGACTCTAATCATCCACAATCTTGATTGAGAATTTAGTCAGGAAGACCAAATGTACCCTTTCAAAGTTTGCTGCTGATGTGAAAGCAGGTAGGGACACAGGTAGTCAGTCATGTGAATTAAAGGGTCTCAGAGGATTTGGCCAACCCAACAATGAGCAACACCATGGCAGATGGAATATTATGTGGAAAATTGAGAGATCAGCTTTGATCGAAAAACCCAGAAATGTGTAAAACAGTCCAGAAATCCCAAGGGCGCGGAATGTGTCTCACTGGATGACCATTCGTTCTCACAAGCCCATTAAAACAACCAAGCACACTGAAATGTTAAAAAAAAGTAACGTGGACATCAAAAAAGGGTGAATTAAAATTGTGTTGGGGTATTAATGGGAATACATCAAAAAACAATAAATGTCCCAATCTGGCACCATCAATTCCCAAGGATGACAAATTATTGAAGTTTTATGATATTCTTTTTAAATGGTAAATAATTGGGCAGAACAAAGTAACTGAAAGTACTTGTACATAATTCACAGGTGCAGTAATTGGGATAGCAATTGGTATACTGGTGTTTTTTTTTTAAGAGAACATGATCGATTCTGCTTAATTTATTGGCCTATTCACCAGGAAGCAATACATTTCCTAGTTCGCATGAAGCTCAGAGTATACTGTAATGATGGATACAGGCTATAAATACAACAAAAAATCCAGAGCAGCATTCTGTGAATCTGTGGAATTCTTTGCCACAGAAAGCTGTAGAGGCCAAGTCAGTGGATATTATTAAGGCAGAGATAGATAGATTTTAGGACTGAGATGAGGAAAAACTTTTTCACCCAGAAAGTTGTGATTCTGGAATTCTCTGCCACAGAAGGCAGTGGAGGACAATCCATTGGATATTTTCAAGAGGGAGATAGATTTAGCTCTTAGAGCTAAAGTAATCAAGGGATATGGAGAAAAAGCAGGAACGGGGTACTGATTTTTAGATGATCAGCCATGATCATATTGAATTGTGGTGCTGGCCCGAAGGGTTGAACAGCCTACTCCTGCACCCATTTTTCTATGATGGGCCGAATAGTCTAATTCTACTCCCATCACATGATATATGACCTTCCACTACCAATGTCAGGCAAAAGGTTTAGTGGTTCCCTGTTTTATCACTCCCTCCTCTCTTAATAATGCAGTCAGATTGGTAGGTACAATTCCAGAATCTATAACATTTTTAACAATGAGCATCCATTATCCCCCCTGGGGAGATCATCGAGTCCTTGGGTTCATCAGTTTTTAGGCATCAACTTCTCTAACAGACAGGAAGGTCTGGAGACTCTAGTTGGTAGTTCCAAGGAAAAGACATGTTCACTGAAGGACACCAGCCAATGGTGGAGACGAGAGAGAAGAGACTATTGGCTTAATATAGAACAGTACAGCACAGGGCCCATTGGCCCATAACGTCCATGTCAAACATGATGCCAAGTTAACCTAATCTCCTCCGCCTGTACGTGATCCATATCCTTCCATTGGTAAATACGAGGACAGGCAGAGATATTCTGGATTGCCTTTTTTCAAAAATCATATAATTATTATACCAATATCATGGAAGCTCGATTTATTAATGTTCAAGAGTATTATCTTGTGCACGATACCAACGCAACCTATAGTATGAATGAAAGATGATCCGGCAAGCTGAAGATGTTATTGAAACAAACCTAAAGGCTGATTCAATAGACAATAGGTGCAGGAGAAGGCCATTTAGCCCTTCGAGCCAGCACTGCCATTCAATGTGATCATGGCTGATACACACAGGTATGAGAGAATAAACACAAGAAATGGGAGAAGTAGACCATTTTCACTATTTAGTTAGATCACAGTGGAATGAAATGGTTGAAGCATTAAGGAGTACTGAATTTCAAAAGACATATGAATCTAGGACTAACTTAGTAAGAGACAAGGTTCTTAATGATTGTGCTCATCTCTTAATCATTGTTCTTTGCTAAGATACAGTCCAAGGAATTTATCTCTAAGCACCGGGATGCATGTCAGCTTTTCCCTTTCACTGGCCACACCACTTCCCCTTTCCAGCAGCTTGGCCTCTGCTCATGCATTCCAAGGGACTGTTTGTTAAGGAGCCCACGCCGAAGAGAAACTGTTTTGTGCAACAGCCTCGTCATCAAAAATTCCTTCAATGCCTGCCACATCACTCCCAGTCATAATCTTCAGTGCCGAATCCATTTAATTGTCAAATTCCAATTAACTCTCAATTCTCCTGAGTTGAGTTCATCCAACCCTTGGATATACCAAATGACACAGCATCCACAGCTGTCTGGAGAAGACAATTACAATGGTCCAGAACCAAGAGAATCTCTTATTCATGCCAATTTTAAAATCTTTATCCCCAGATTAGATCTCCTAATTCAAAATCCCTTCACTAAAAACTACCTCATTGATGACTGCTCAGAATCTTAAATTTCACCAAGATCATATTATATTCTAATCTTCAGTCTGGTCAATCTTGTCCTAAAGATCTCTTAATATCAGGAATTAATCCAATGTGAAACCAAAAATGGTGAAAATACTCAACAAGTCAGGCATCATTTATAATGACAGAGAAACAGAGTTAACACTTAAGGCCAATGACCTCTTGTTAGAACTTTTGAAAGTTTCAGTTCGGATGATAGGTTATTAACCAAACTGTTAACTGTTTTTAGCTTAACACTGTCTGAGCTGTTGAATATTTCCAACACACACACAATTTTGGAAATAGTTTGGTCAATGACATCCCCCCACCCCCAAACTATTGGCGTCCTAAGGACAGGTGGGCCGGAAGGAATCTGTCAAAAAACACGTCAGTGAATCACCATTTATGGTCCAATAATTCACTGAAAGTTTAGAAACAGGACCTTCAGCTGACCAGCTCCAAAATGGGAATGGCTAATGAATTGGTTTCAATTGGATTTGCTCAATTAAACTTCAAACAAAGTTAGACAGAGGTTCACATGCGCCTCCTCTCACTTCATCTACTGTTCCTGTAAATTGGTGAGACCAGAAGTAGATTTGGCGAATGTTTCGCTGAACACTTGCACTCCATCCATCTAGGCTTATGGGATCTCCCGGTTGCCAACCATTTCAACTTCTCTTTCCCTTCCCATACCGTCCTGGGCCCAGTCTATCGCCAGAGTGAGGCTACACGTCAATTGGAGGAACAGCACCTCATATTTTGCTTGGGTAGATCACAACCCAGCAGTATGAACAATGAATTTTCTAATTTTAAGTAACTTCATCTCATTCTCCCCTCTCCCTCCCCCCTTACCCCATTCCTCCTCCCTAGTCGTTTTACCCATTCCACAGTTCTCCACATCGTTTCCCTTGAGATCACACCTTTCCTAGCCAACAATGGACCTACCAGATAAAGCCCTGCCCAAGGACATTTGCGGCCACGCCTGACTTTCAGTCTGAAGAAGGGACCGACCCGAAACATCACCCATCCTTTATCTCCAGAGATGCCTGACCCGTTGAGATACTCCAGCACTTTGTGCCTCTCTTCAGCATATAATGAGCCAGGAGCGGGTTCACTTATCCACTATAGAATCTTTCCACATCTCCCCAATGGAGACACATCAGGCGTAATTCTTGCCAAGATCCTCAACTGAAACGAACTCATTCAGAAAGCAAGACTACATTGTTCCAAATTTCCCCTGGCGGGCAGAATTACCTTAGCTCCGGCACTTTGTATTCTTTCACTTGGGCAGAACAGCAAGTTCTGTCACTCATGCTCTGGCAGGTCACAGCATTCTGCTGCAAAATTAATATTGCCGAACAGAACACAGTGTATTAACGACTGCATTTGATTTTCTCAATGACTTCTACCGTTGGCAGCAAATGGGCTTCCAAATGCCAATTAACCATCCACCCAGAAAAAGGTGATTAATTTAAAACCATCTAATAATTAACCACTGGTCTCATAAATCAATCTTCAGCTGTAACCACCCACACAAGATAATTAGCATGTAAAAGAGCTCCAGAAGCAGGAAGAACATAATTAAGTACCATGTCAGTATGGTTTTGAAAATCAATCAAACCCAAATAATTCTGTTATACTACCTTGGCCAATTACCTACAGAGAGTGCCCTAAAATAACTTATTAAGGAAACAGAGATAGCTCTTTTGGCTGTAACTTACCGTATGAATGAACTTATTGCATTCTATCTTTTCATGCACTCACCACTGCTCCCTAAACAAAGCAATTTGAATAGTACCTTCCACAAGTTTGGGGGTGTTCCATAAATGTCACAGCCCATGATTTATTCATGAAGCATAAGTTTGGGAGCAACCTGTGCACAGTGAGATCCCAGACAATGCAAAAATATAAATGGGCAATATAATGGTTAAATTACAGGACTATATCCAGAGGCCAGAACTATTCATCAAGATATGTGAATTTGAATTCCATCAGTGCAATTGGGGGAATGTAAATATTTGTCAGGCCAGTAGATTCCTCTAAGCTACTCCTTAAAATCTTGTTTTTTGACCATTTGTTGGGATAGGACTACTCTGAAGTTGTTTCAGACTTTTCAAAGGCATTACAAGAATGCAAGGTGTGTTTCATGCATACTAATGCCAGATGTGGCATGAAGATGGGGCTTTTTTGCAATTTGAAAGTGTTCATTCCCAGGGCAACAATCAAGCTGCAACAGCACAACCATATTATTTGCTTCTGTAGTTTCAAATTGAAAGCAAGGTCTGTTTTTTTCCTTGAGCAGAGAAAAATGGGATAAAATGGGTATGTATGTCTTAGGCCTGTTGAGTGCATTCAGTACTATTGAGTTTCTCATGATTTACTACAATGTATTACAATGCGAGTCTTACAGTAAGCTACATGGGAACAATGACACTGTTCACAATGACTGTGGAAATGCAAGTGAAAAAACTGCTTTAAGTTTTAATGCTATACCTTGAACCATTGGAGATGTGCAAATTAGATGTTGTAGATAGCCCTGTTGCAGCTAATGCTGAGCGAGGCCAATTTTGATTTCCAACAGGCGCTGAACCGAGAGACAATGGCCTCTTACTGTAAGGGAAGTATCCATGGTTGGGAGACATCACCAGGGATGACCTGCTAAATGTCTGTTGAGAAGGTCCTGCTAGGTTATAGGCAGCATGCCGACTACGATTTAAAATAGGTCCTGAGCTTGTATAAGATAGACATTGATGACAAGAACAGTTTTGACCAATATGCGGTGGTCCTGAAATGGATGGCGGATAGGGTGCATCCGAATATCTTTGAATTCGTCTCCTGAATCCAGTAGATTTATTTATCTGACATAACCCAGCCAAATCCACCACATAGCTGTAACCAAAGTTTCCCAGATCAGCCACTTGCTGTCTTCCATTTATGCAATTCTCTATGAAAATAGAAATGGTTGTTTCATAGGTTGTCCATCCACCTTCATCGTTTTCCCATTGCCACAATAATCCTTGTCCTGGTGCAGATGACTGAGGATATAATTGCTTCCTAACTCTTCGCATTCTTCCTGCAAATTAAAAAAAATACATTAAAATCCAGAGAGGGAACACAGTGGGGAAATATAAAAGATAAAATAATCAGTATTTTTCATTAGGATACCTTGCTCAGTGACCTAATGGTTACTATATTTTCTCGAGTGTAAATTGTTTTCCGCCAAGCTTATGTAACTGAGGTACTGTACACAATTAAGATCTTATAATATTCCAGAACTGCTCTCTTTACTCATTTCTTCTAAAACAATTAGGAATATACCGGGAAATGCCAATTTGCAATTTCCCCAAGTTAGACATTATGTAGAGAATGAATGATTTTATCTTCTGCTTTTCACTTACATGTGCAAGATGAAAAATCAACCATTTTTCTTATGAGATTGCCCTGACCACAATTCTTCTGCAAAATTATAGTTAATTCTAGGAATCACTTGCCTACCCTCTAAGATGGTGAGTAATCAAAGGTATACAGGTTGACACAAAATGCTGGAGTAACTCAGGGGGACAAGCAGCATCTCTGGAGACAAGGAATGGGTGATATTTCGGGTCGAGACCCTTCTTCCTTCTCTCCAGAGATGCTGCTTGTCCGCTGAGTTACTCCAGCATTTTGTGTCCACTGTGGCGGCTCCCGAGGGTCGGGCCATACCACTCACGACCACCTCGGCACGGGAATGGGTCGAGCCAAGGAGGCGGACTTCGGCCGGGAGTATAAAGGTCAAGGACCGCATGACTCTCATTCCCTTTTGGAGTTCCAGAGATACAGTAAACACACTTTCGTTAACCTTGACTACTTGTCGTTATTTCGGCCTACTTGGCCCACTACATTGGTGACCCCGAACGGTCCATTATAGAAAAATGGACAAGACATGGAGCTCAGCCTTCGCCTCGCTGTCCGAGGGCGCTACACCGGCTATCGAGGCAATTTCTGTAGCCCTCCCTACCTTTTGGACCCACCGGCCCCACGTCTGGTTCCAGCAAGCTGAGGTATATTTCCAGCTTAAGTCCATCCGGTCGGATGATACACGGTTTTTCTACTTGGTTGGAGCCCTGGACCAGGACACGGTCCAGCGGGTAACCGAGTTCCTTGCCAACCTACCGACCCAAGGTAAATACGATGCGCTAAAAGTTCTATTGCTGGAAACTTACCGGCTCCCGAGAATGGAGCGGGCCAAAAGAATCCTCCACATGCCTCCCCTGGGCGACCGGCGCCCATCCGCGCTGCTTGGTGACATGCTCGCGTTGCTGGACGGTCACAAACCTTGCCTCCTTTTTGACTATGTATTTCTCCACTTACTGCCGTCCGACATTCGCATGCAGCTCAGTGAAGGGCCTTTTGATGATCTCCAGGCCCTCGGCAGGCGTGCAGACGCCCTTTGGGCGGCGCGCAGTGATGACGTCATGACGCTGCGCGTCACTCCGGCAGCGCCCGAAATAGCCTGGTCGGGAGGGGCGTTTGTGGAAGGAGTCAAACCTGCGCCCCGGAGGCCTGCACGGGCTCCCCCGGCGGCAGCCGCAGGTACTGCACCTGCTTTTCAACGACAGCAGGCTTCAGACAACACCTTGGTTAAGAACTGGTGTTATTACCACCAGCGCTGGGGTGCTGCAGCCCGACGATGCCGCCTGCCATGCGCGTATCCGGGAAACGCTGTGGCCGGCTGCCAGTAGACCCCGCGGCGGCCGGCCAGATTCACCGCCTTTTTGCTTGGGATCGGGTTTCGGGTAATCGTTTTCTTGTGGATACCGGGGCAGAGTTGAGCGTGCTGCCTCCTTCGATGCAGGACATTCATTCTGGGAAGCGCGGTTCCGCCCTCACCGCTGCGAATGGAACCAGCATTCGCACCTATGGTGTGCGCACAGTGAAGATCACCTTCGGCTCTTGCCACTTTACTTGGCAGTTCACCGTGGCCGACGTCTCCCAACCGTTGCTCGGGGCGGACTTTTTGCGGGCGCATTCCCTCCTGGTGGATGTCAGGAGGCAGCAATTGGTCCACAGTGCAACAATGCAGCCCATTACATTAGGGTTGGTCTGTCCTGTTGCTCGACCGCTGTCATCGGTCGAATCCACCTATGCTCGAATCCTGGCGGAATTCCCGGACATCACGGCGCCACAATTTTGTACGTCAAACCCCAAGCATGGGGTGGTGCATTTCATCGTCACGACCGGCCCACCCCTCCACGCACGAGCGCGCCGACTTCCGCCGGATAAATTGCGTCTGGCGCGGCAGGAATTCCGCGACATGGAATCCTTGGGGATCGTTCGACCATCGAACAGTCCATGGGCATCCCCACTTCACATGGTCCCCAAGGCAAGCGGTGGCTGGCGGCCTTGCGGGGATTATCGGCGACTGAACGCCGCTACCGCGGCGGACCGATACCCCGTACCCCACATTCAGGATTTCAACGCCCACCTCGCCGGGGCTACTATATTCTCCAAAGTGGATCTGGTGCGGGGTTACAACCAGATCCCCGTCAATCCGGACGACGTACCAAAGACGGCGATCATCACACCGTTTGGCCTGTATGAGTTTGTGCGCATGCCATTCGGCCTCAAAAACGCGGCGCAGGCATTTCAGCGCCTGATGGATGGCGTGTGTCGTGGGCTGGACTTCATATTTGTGTACCTCGATGACATATTGATAGCCAGCCGCTCGCGGAAAGAGCACTGTGCCCACCTTCGACAGCTGTTTCAAAGGCTGAGTGAGCACGGCTTGGCCATCAACATCGCCAAGTGCCAGCTCGGCGTGGAGACCATCGATTTCCTCGGCCACCGCGTGGCTTCGCAGGGTGCGGTTCCTCTGCCGGACAAAGTTGAGGCCATCCGCCGGTTTCCCCGTCCCTTCTCGTTACGTGGCCTGCAGGAATTCGTGGGCATGGTGGCTTTTTACCACCGTTTTTTGCCATCTGCGGCCCACATCATGGAGCCGCTGTATCATCTTCTGGCAGGCGGACGTAAGGACATTGCGTGGACCGATGAGGCGGCGACGGCTTTCGATGGCGCAAAGGAGGCCCTGGCTCGGGCTGTGCTGCTCGTCCACCCACGGGAAAATGCCCCGACGGCCCTTACAGTGGACGCATCAGAGGTAGCTATCGGCGCCGTGCTGGAACAACTGACAGACAGGGGTTGGTGTCCCCTGGCCCTTTTCAGCCGACACCTTACCAGCGCCCAGAAGAAGTATAGTGCGTGGTACGTCACTTCCGCTACTTTCTGGAGGGACGTCCGTTCACAGCATTCACGGACCACAAGCCACTAACTTTCGCCTTCACGAAGGTTGCAGACCCGTGGTCCGCCCGACAACAGCGTCAGTTGGCGTACATTTCAGAGTACACAACCTCCATCCGTTTCGTGGAGGGGAAAGAAAACCGGGTGGCCGACGCGTTGTCGCGCCCCGCCGTCGAGGTGGTTTTGGATGTGGCGCCTGGCATTGACTATTCAGCCCTGGCGGTGGCTCAACTGGTGGACGACGAGATACCCGCCTACCGGACTGCCATCTCCGGCCTCCGCCTTGAGGATGTCCCTCTCGGCCCCAATGGAGCGACAATTTTGTGCGACGTGTCATTGGGCCAGCCACGCCCCATCGTCCCTGCTGCCTGGCGCAGGCGGATTTTCGATGTAATCCACGGGTTGGCTCACCCATCCATCCGGACGACAGTCGCACTAGTGGCCACACGGTTCATGTGGCACGGTCTCCGCAAGCAGGTTGGCAATTGGGCCCGCACCTGCGTCGCGTGCCAGACGGCGAAGATCCAGCGCCACGTCCGGGCGCCTCTCCAGCAAATCGGTTTGCCAAACCGCCGATTTGACCACCTGCACGTGGACATTGTGGGTCCCCTCCCGACTTCGAGGGGCATTACTCACCTCCTCACGGTGGTTGACAGGTTCACCCGGTGGCCAGAGGCCATACCATTGACCGACACGTCCACGGCCACGTGTGCTCGAGCGTTGGCTGCAAATTGGATCGCACGCTTTGGGGTGCCGGTGGACCTTACATCAGACCGGGGACCACAGTTCACCTCTGAGTTGTGGTCAGCCATGGCTGAGCTGTTAGGGGTTCGGCTTCACCACACCACGGCCTACCATCCGCAGGCTAACGGCCTGGTGGAGAGGTTCCACCGGCAGCTCAAGGCTGCGTTGAAGGCACGACTCTCCGGCCCCGATTGGATGGACGCACTGCCGTGGGTCTTATTAGGCATCCGGACGGCACCCAAGGAGGACCTCGCAACGTCATCAGCCGAGCTCGTCTACGGGTCGCCGCTCACCGTGCCCGGGGAGTTCGTGCCCTCGTCGCCGGGGCAGGAGGAACCGTCCTCGTCCACCCTACAGCGCCTTCGTGAGCGAGTGGGAAAACTGGCACCCGTCCCTACGTCTCACCATGGGACGTTCCACCCGCACGTCCCGTTGGCCCTTCGGGATTGTGCCTACGTTTTTCTCCGCCGCGACGCCCATCGAGCACAGCTTCAGAGACCTTATGAGGGCCCTTTCAAGGTGCTGAAGCACGGTGAGACAACTTTTGTGTTGGACATGGGGGGCCGACCGGAGGCCGTGTCAATTAATCGCCTCAAGCCAGCGCACTTGGACATTGACCAGCCGGTGCGGGTTGCACAGCCTCGGCCGCGCGGGCGCCCCCCTTTACAAGTGCCTCCAACACCGCACCCGCCGATCCCCTCATCTCGACCGGTATTTGTACCCCCTTCTCCGCCCCCGTTTGTCCCTCCAGCAGTGCCCCCGCCAGCCCCCCCGGTTGTCCCTCCAGCTGAGCCCCCGCCAGACCCCCCGTCGGACGGGTACCGTACACGGTTCGGTCGACTAGTGCCTCTGGTTCTGGGGGGGGGGGTCCTGTGGCGGCTCCCGAGGGTCGGGCCATACCACTCACGACCCCTCGGCACGGGAATGGGTCGAGCCAAGGAGGCGGACTTCGGCCGGGAGTATAAAGGTCAAGGACCGCATGACTCTCATTCCCTTTTGGAGTTCCAGAGATACAGTAAACACACTTTCGTTAACCTTGACTACTTGTCGTTATTTCGGCCTACTTGGCCCACTACATCCACCTTAGATTTAAACCAGCATATGCATTAAACTATAACAGGTTCCTTTCCTTCCCTTACCAAATTCAAACCATGTGCAGGAAGTAAGTATCAGACCTGACACCCACTGTTACATTTTATCTTCTGCTTTTATTTTACATTTGTAGGATTTGTTGCATTTGTTTATTGGGGTGGGGGGAGGGAAGGAAGAAATCTGGGCATTGTTATCCAAACTTGCATTAATTTTCCTGTTTTCCATAATACTTCTGCAGCTTTGCAGTTATCCTGCACCACGCTTGAAGTTAATACTCCTAAATAATGGAAAAAGTGTGAGAGCATTAAGCTTGTCCATCCTATTTTTCTAACAGTGCTTCAAATAAATATGAAATTCCTCGTGAGAGGAAAGGTAGTGCAAATATATAGATCTAGACCAGCAGTAGAGGCAATCTTTGAACAAGCAACATGCATTCTGACTCTGGCATCTATCTTCTATATACTAAAACTCTTTGTTTGTTTGTTTGTTCCTGAACTACAGTCAAAACGGTACACAATAGTGCAACAATTTTAGGCCCACCTTACTCACCGTCGTCCCTTGGATGCTGATGGAAGACATTTCATTGAAATCAGTGTTATATTTTTTAAGTTATTCACAGTTGAAATCTATCTCCTATGGAGGGATGGGGGAGGGTGGTGAAGGGAGGGTGGTGAAGGGAGGGGGGGTGGAGGGAAAGGAGGCAGGATAAGGGGGATGGGATGGGAGGGCGGTTGAGGAGAGAGGGAGGGGAGAGGGAGGGGAGTGGGAGGGGGGTGGGAGAGGGGAGGGGGGAGTGCGGGAGGGGAGGGAGGAGGGAGTGGGGGGGGGGGGGAGAGGGATGGGGGAGTGGGGGAGGAGAGGGTGCTGCACCAATGCAGGAGAGGTTTGGGCCCAACAGGTCCACTTGGTCTAGTTCTAACTACAATTCCCCTGCATCTTGGGCAGAACAGTGGCAAAGTGATTTTTACTATGAACAGCCCCCCAGTTACCTTTAGCCGCAGCGAGTTGTTCCATTGTTACATGCCTAATGCCTGCTGGGCTTCAATAAGCCACATTGTGCCTTCCATAGCACTATCCGGTTTCCACAATAGAATTTATCACTTAAATTTATCATAAACCAGCATGTCATTGGAATGTCAGAGGAAATCGGAGCACCCGGAGGAAACCCACATGGCCACATGGAGAATGTGCAAACTCCACACACAAACACACCACCCGAGGTCAGGATCAAACCCAGGTCTCTGGCACTGCAAGGAAGCAGCTCGACCAGCTCATTTTACAATTGTCTAATATACAGAACAACAATAAAATGCAACTAAACCATTCTATGTATTTAACAATGACCCCCGCACATACAAATTTCCTGTAATTCTATTCAACATCCTGTGAAGGCCAATATGTCAGTGTGCAGACAGTCTATTAAAACCAGCACATACCATGCCAGCTCACAAGTCTGTCAAAGACTTCTTTATCCATTTTTCCGAACAGTCCCACCCTGGTGATTCCAAAACAATGTAACCTTTTTTCACACTTCCACTTGAATGCTCATGAAACAAGACCTTTAAACTGGCAGTGTGAATTTTGAAAATAATCAGTCTCAAATGTAGGAATAACTAGGTTCAGCGTGTCTGATGCAAAACTAGCATCAGTGGATAGTTGAGCTTAGAAACACACAAAGGCAGCTCCAATCAGTCCTCGAGTCCAAATGCCAATCCACCCTACATTTCAAGACAAGCTGGTGTTAAATTGTCAAAATAAGGGATTACAATGCTGGTTTACCCAAAAGGATACCAAGTGCTTGAGTAATTCCACATATCGTGCAGCATCTCTGGAGAACATGGATAGGCAATATTTTGGGATGGGACCCTTTTTCAAGGATGCGAGCCTTTTTCATTTCATGCAAAAGGCTGCCAGGGTAGCTGCCACAGAAGACAAGAAGTATGACAGGCATGTCATCAACAAATCGTTGTATTTAAATGTAAAGGAATGTGCCCATTCCTGGCATTCACTATCAAAGTAGAACAGGCTTTACCATTGCATTCTAGCATTTCATAATTAATGCAAAACAGGACCTTTTTGGGAATTTGCTTATTTTCTCTGTGACCCACAATGGAACATCTTTGGCTTTGAAATCACTTCCTAAATCTACTAAGAGGTTTAAAAGTTATTTGCAACCTCCAAGTTATAAAAGTTCCCTCAAGGTGACTGAAATAGAGCAAGACAGTTGTTTTTCCCTCAGATTGGGAGCCAGGGGAAAGAGAACAAAAAAGAGTGCTCAGGCTGCTCTCATTCTTCACTTGGTTTCGGCTACATGGATTGGCAACTTTGTGGATGATGCTCTCCCCTTGTGTGCTAAGGGAGACTGCAGGATTTTTTGATACTGGGAAGCATTTCTTTACCCAAGTACAAATCTTCTGCATCACCCCTGCTCTCCGCCCAAAGAGCTGCAGGGAACAGACGCTAAAGGGCCTGTCCCAGTTACGTGATTTTTAAGGTGACTGCCGGCGACTGTCAAAGTCGTAGCAGATTGCCGAAATTTTCTTTTACCCTACGACAATGACAATGCCGAGTCAGGTCGATACAAGTTACTTTTTGTGTGAAACTAGCACCTGGCTAAGAGATTACACCGTCTTTGGAAACATCGCAAAATTCCCACGCTTACCTGACCGTCAAACTGTCGTCTCCAATCTACCTGTCAAATGTCCTGACGGTAAATAAATTGGTTAAACAAAACTATCTTTTGGTATCTTCAAATGCCTTTTCTTAATTTAATATTACGTGCTTCTAAATGCATCTGCGACAACCTAGCAAACCTGGGGACAGCATGCGACAGCGCCCGCAATAAGCTACGATAGCTGGTGACAAGCCAGCTGTCGCCAAGAAATTTCTATCTGGAATTTTTTTCCGCGACGCGCTGAGATCCGCTACGATTCATTGAAGATTCTTCACGATCATGCCGCGACACCCCGGCCGGCGGCAGCCTCGTCGGCGGCAATCGCCTTAAAATCGCCCAAGTGAGACAGGCCCTTAATTCAGTTATAATTTTACCAAAAGGCAGAATGGGTTATGGGGATAGAATAACCTATTACTGCTCCAAGATAAAGTGGGATCAAAATCAAATCAATACTCAAATTAAAATCTCAAACTGGCACACATTGCTATAACATATTATTTAAGAAGGATCCACTTTGGGAGAAGGGATGAAGGCGTAGACTTTTTTCTAAATGGGAAGGGGATTCAGAAATCAAAGGTACAAAGGGACTTAAGAGTGCTGGTGCAGGATTCCCAAAAGGTTCACTTGCAGGTTGAGTCGATGGTAAGGAAGGCAAATGCAATTCATTTAGAGGGGGCTAATATATAAAAGCAAGAATGCAATGCTGAAGCTTTATAGGGCACTGGTCAGGCCACATTTGGAATATTGTGAGCAGTTTCTGAGGGATCTGAGGGAGGATGTGCTGGTTTTAGAGAGGGTCCAGAAGAAGTTTATGAGAATACCAGGAATGATTAGGTTACCGTTTCTGGGCTTGTACTCACTGAAGTTTATAAGGATGAGGGAGGAACTCATTGAAAAATACCGGATAATGAAAGGATTCGGATTAGATAGAGTGGAAAGGACGTTTCCAGTAATGGGAGAGTCTAGAACCAGCGAGCACAGCCTCAGGATAAAAGGATGTACCTTTAGAAAGGAGATGAGGAGGAATTTCTTTAGCACTAGGGTGGTGAATCTGTGATATTCATTGCCACAAACTGCCATGGAGGCCAAGACATGGGGTATTTTTAACGCGGAGATTAATAGTTTCTTGATTAGGAAGGGGATCAAGGTTATGGGGAGAAGACAGGAGAATTGGGTTGGGAAGGAAAAATAGATCAACCACATCATTCTACCTCTATGCCATAGGTGTCAGGAAATGAGTGTCTTAATCATTGCGCATTTCTCTGCTCCTTATGTCTTTACATTGCTGTCCAACTACCCCATTCTGACAGCAAAGTGGCATTAAATGAAACAATTGCCTTTTTTAATTAGAGTCTCAATCCGAATGATGAATTTCCAAATTATTGGCCTGCATTTTGCTGGAAAATGTTGTTAGTTGGTCAGGTTGGCATTTCTCAATGTAAATGTCTTTATGATTCAGAACTCCTGAATGAATGCAGTGTTAGAGTTGGTGCATCTAATATGGACTGTGAATCATTGACAGAATGAATGGATGCATTACTTGGGCTTTCAAAGTTTGCGAGAAATGCATGATGTCATTTTAGGCAGATTACTCTCTGGGAATATGAACAGAATGCAAAGATCATGCGCACAGCCCCAGCATGGATCAAAATCAAATCTTCAAGTTGTTTTTAGCAATTTACTGCTGGCAAGACAGGTATTTAATACACATCTTTAATTGCCCATGGGAAATTGGTGGTGAGCTGCTTCCTGGAGTTATAGTCATAGAGTACGGAAACAGGCCCCTCAGCCCAGTTCACCACGCCGACTAAGATGTTCCATCTATGCGAGTCCAACCTGTCCTCTTTTGACCCATATCCCTCTAAATCTTTTCTATCGATGTACCTGCCCAAATGTCTTTTAAATTGGGGTAGGGTATTGACATGGACAGAGAACTGGTTGGCAGACAGGAAGCAAAGAGTAGGAATTAACGGGGTCTATTTCAGAATGGCAGGCAGTGACTAGTGGGGTGCCGCAAGGCTCGGTGTTGGGACCCCAGTTGTTTATAATATATATGAACGATTTAGACGAGGGAATTAAATGTAACATCTCTAAGTTTGTGGATGACACAAAGCTGGGTGGCAGTGTGAGCTGTGAGGAGGATGCTACGAGGCTGCAGGACGACTTCGATAGGTTGGGTGAGTGGGCAGAAGCATGAAAGATACAGTATAAAGTGGATAAATGTGAGGTTGTCCACTTTGGTGGCAAGAACAGGAAGGCAGATTATTATTTGAATGGTGATAGATTAGGAGAAGGGGTGGTACAATGAGACCTGGGTGTGCTTGTACATCAGTCACTGAAAGTAATCATGCAGGCACAGCAGGCAGTGAAGAAAGCTAATGGCATGTTGGCTTTCATTGCGAGAGGATTTGAGTTTAGGTGTAAGGAGGTCCTACTGCAGTTGTACAGGGCCCTGGTGAGGTAGCACCTGGAGTATTGTGTGCAATTTTGGTCTCCTAATTTGTGGAAGGCCATTATTACTATTGAGGGAGTGCAGCATAGGTTCATCAGGTTAATTCACGGGATGGCGGGATTGACATATGATGAAAGAATGTGTCGACTGGGCATGTATTCGCTGGAATTTAGGATGAGAGGGGATCTTATAGAAACATAAAATTCTTAGAGGATTGGACAGGGTAAATGCAAGAAAAAGGTTACCGATGTTGGGGAAGTCCAGAACCAGGGGTCACAGTTTAAGAATAACTGGTCGGCCATTTAGGACTGATACGAGGAAAAGCTTTTTCACCCAGAGAGTTGTGAATCTGTGAAATTCGCTGCCACAGAAGGCAGTGGAGGCCAATTCACTGGATATTTTCAAGAGAGAGTCAGATTTAGCTCTTAGGGGTAAGGGAATCAAGGGATATTGGAAAAAGCCAGAACGGGGTACTGATTTTGGATGATCAGCCATGATCTTATTGAGTGGCGGTGCTGGCTCGATGGGCCGAATGACCTACTCCTCCACCTATTTTCTATGTTTCTATGATTTAGAAATAGTCTTCGGGCTCAACCAAGATTATGATCAAACTTATTGTCCCGGGATACAATTTAAAAAAAAATTGAACACAGATACGAGGTTACAAATGCTGCACAACAAAAGCACCAGATAACTACTAACCCCATCTACTTTAACAGCTGAATCGTGGCCATTCTATATATCTTTCTGGGTTCACAGTGGCTGCAGTTTAATTCAATAGTGTCCCATTGGATAAAAGCATTTATTATAATTGAAATTTTGTGGCACACTGCATTTAGCTCATCATTGATTTGTAAATTCTGCATGTGATCATTATTTGAACTCAATGCCAAATTTCACCAATAGGCACAACCGTTATCTCCAATTTAGCATTTATGGCTTTAACCAACACTTCGTTTTATACTACTTTCTACAAATTGACCTGCTGGCTTCTCAGTTCAAGACTGGAGTGGGTGCATATAAAATCATTTTGCCAAGAACAAAGTGAAACGGCAGGTAAATCTGTACAATCTACAACTGTAAATTAGAGAATTATTTTTCAATCCTCAAAGTTACTTGTTGCGATTCCCGAGTGGATAAACAAGGTGAACAACCCTAAGTTGTTAATGACCATTAACAATCTTTGTTAAGTTGGTCGGTTCTTTCCCTACGCAGAAAGGGGCTATCGTTAAAATTTCATTGCAAATTTATGAAGATTTGTGAAGTGTGGTATTAATTATGAATCAAGTTAAAGCTAGAGCCATGAACAAGTTAAAATATCCATCCCAATTGCATTTCTCATCCACAGCACTCATGTTGTGCAATGATCCTTTTACTCTACCCAATTGACATCTCCAGGCTTATTGCTGTATCCCTACTACTTTGCATTGTCCTTTCTCTGCTCAACTACTGACCCCCTTTTGCAATTACTGCCTCTCACACTCCCTCGAGTCACCCCTTCCCTTCTTTCACATTGGCTCCAGCAATCACATCTTTCAACCCTATTCAACCTCAATGTTTTAAACTGGTCTTGGATAACCTCTCAGAAGACTTGTGATTTTGTCAAATCAGCATTTATTTAGTACATAATCCTATCTTTCAGTCATGACACAAGCACTTTGAAAGTAACAACTTATTTTAAAATGCTAACAAAAGTAGAGTAGATGCGTTGGCGTATGTGATAACTGTGTACACTACAGCAGGCCAAAAAACCATTGTTACTGACCAATAACATTTTGATGGCACTTCTGGGAGGACTATTGGGCAGGATTATTGTTCAGCAAACATTAAAAATATTTAATGACCCTTGGTTTTCTGTCTCATTTGTACAATAGCACCTTCAATGAGCACTTATTTAGTTCTACATTGAAGTGTGCCAACTTCAATTTAATGCCTGGTGCTAGACTTCAATCTATAAACTTCTTCCTACTACCAAATTATATCAATGTTAAAACTTTCGTTTTCCCCCAACCCAGCATACCAGATTGGTTTCACATGAGACACTTTAATTTCCTGCCCAAAGTGTGAAAGTGTAGCACCACAGTGAATTTAATGTAATTGAGTGCATGAATTGCTGTACAGCTGTGCTAAATTATTAGCACATTTGTGTGCTGATGGTCTGCACAAACCATGTAGAAATCATTTTAGACTTGGGTACTGAGGCATAGAAACAATGGTACCAATTATTTTGTGTATGCTTTATTTGGCCAAACACATGTAGACATGCAGCTGCTGGCAACTACAGTCCCTCAAGTGCTTTACAATACTGCTTTCGGCCAAATATTTCAAACTCCAAGTATCCTGAAGGGGCTATGTCTGTCACACCGAGTTTATTATTACTTTGCCAACACCATCTGGTGTTTCTGATTCTTTGTTGTTTGTATTTCAGATTTCCAGCATATTGAAATTTAGTCTGGAGAAATACTATCCTCCAGGAAACATACATTTAAATAGAGCACTGAAAAAAGATCCAGGAATTCAGAGGCACAAAAAAAGATTTTATATTTGGAACTGGAATTGTTTTGTTGTCACATGTTCAAGGTACCAGTGAAAAAAAATTGCATACAGTCACCCAGGCAAACCATGCCATGTACAAGAACATCAAGGTGGTGCAAAAGAGAAAATAAAATGTAGTGTTATAAAATATAGTGTTACAGCTACAGAGAAAGGGCAAATAATTAAAAATGCAAGGGGGACAGCAATGAGGTAGATTGGGAGATCAAGAATTATCCTTAGCACATGAGGGTTCAAGTGTGTAACAGAAAAAAAGCTATTCTTAAATCTGATGGTGCGCTCTTTCAAACTTTTATATCTTGAAAGAATGACTGGGTTGTGCTCTCCCTACTTCTTTGAGGTCCCCACCTGCTTTAAGACAATTGTCCCAGGAAAAGAAAGGTTAGGTTGCGTGTCTTAATGGCTCCCATCCAACGCCTCTGAGACTGAGGAAATTTGGCATGTTTCCAGAGTCTCTTACAAACTTCTACTGATTCACCTAGAAAGTATCTCAGCTTGGTTTGAGAAGATAATATGAAAATGCAAAGAGTTGAAGATGTACCCAGTCCATCACAGAGCAGACTCCCCACCAATCGACTCCATCTACACTGCAAGCTGCCCTGGAAAAGCAGCCAACGTAGTCAAAGACGTCCCATCCTGGTGATTCCTTTTTCTTCCTGCTACCTGGGAGAAGGTATAGAAGCTTCAAAGCACACACTAACAGACTCAGGTACAGCTTCTTCCCCTGTGTTATCAGCCTTCTTAATGACCCTTCTGTGAGATAGCATACTGTCCAATTCACCTCTACTCCATTGGCAACTATGGATTAAGTCTATGGAACTGATGTGCTACAATGCGAAAACTATATTCTGCACTCTGTATCTTCTCCTTTGCACTAACTATTGTACCCGAGTATGACCTGATTGTGTTTATGTATGGTATACCTGATCTATTTATTCACAAAATGCTGGAGTAACTCAGTGGGTCAGGCAGCATCTCTGGAGAGAAGGAATGGGTGACGTTTCGGGTCGAGGAAGACTGGTTTGCGTGATGGACTGCGCTACATTTATAGTATAGGAAACAGTTTGTCTTCAGACTGATGTCAGGGGAGGGGGAGGGACAAAGATAGGATGTAGTCGGAGACAGGAAGACTAGTGGGAGAACTGGGAAGGGATAGAGAGGGAAAGCAGGGACAATCTGAAGTATCTCTATCCCCTCCCCAGTTCTCCCACTAGTCTTCCTGTCTCCGACTACATCCTATCTTTGTCCCACTCCCTCCTGACATCAGTCTGAAGGGTCTCGGCCCGAAACGTCACCCATTCCTTCTCTCCAGAGATGCTGCCTGACCCACTGAGTTACTCCAGCTTTTTGTGTCTACCACTTAAATCTAAACATCATGCTGCCTTAGGAAAACACAATGAACAACCTTTTTCTCTCGTCATTCCCTCTTCTCTACGCTCCCGTCCGGCAGAAGATACAAAAGCTTGAAAGCACATACCATCAGGATTCAGCAACAGTTTCTTCCCCTCTGTTATCACACCATTGAACTGTCCTCCCATAAGCTAGGGTGTACACCCAATCTATCCCATTGCAGACACTGGACTCCTTCTCAGAGGCGGTTATGCCACAATGCTGCAAAATATATTCTGCACTTTGTTATTTTTCTCTTTGCTCCATTCATTGTAGCTGTGTATGGTTTAATTGTATTCATGTGTAGTATTATCTGATTTAATTGGATAGCAGGCACACAAAAGCTTTTTACTGTATCTTGGTGCCTGTGACAATAATAAACAAATACCAATGTGAGTGGTCCTCGATTATGTTGGTTGCTTTGCCAAGGCAGCAGGAAATGTAGATGGAGTTGATCAGAGGAAGACTGGTTTGCGTGATGGACTGCGCTACATTTATAGTATAGGAAACAGTTTTAGCACTCTCTACAGAAGCAGCAGCCAAGCCAATGCATCAGCGTGAAGCAAATCAAAATGCTTGAAACCCTCAGCAGGCCAGGTAGCATCTGCTAAAGAGAAAGTTATTATTTCAGGCTAATGACCTTTCATCAGAATAACAATGGTGGTTAGACTCCCCTCTGTTGAAAACAATCACTTCCTGGCACTAGTTACTTGCCAGTTTCTGCATCCAGTGAAAGGAATTGAACATCTCAATGCACCATGGCAGCAAAACGACTACAAAGCAGCTGAAATGGTCAGGCTAAGGAAATTACACTGATAGACCCCTGCTGTGATATCTTGGAGCAGAGATTGCAAACATTGAAGCCAATAACCTCTCTTAGTTTTTGGTTTCTCCCTAGCTAGTAAAGAATTGTTCAATCTACGCTTAGAGTCGATCCTTCAATTTTAACAGGACTTCTTGATGCACAACCATCCAACAATGTTTTGATGTTAAAGGAAGACACCTATCTCATCTCTGGGCTTCAGATTTATTTAACCCACATTTGGAAAAAAATTTGTGATTAGCTCTGGAGTCAAAAGATCCTGATAAAGTAGACACAAAATGCTGGAGTAACTCAGCGGGTCAGGCAGCATTTCCGGGGAGAAGGAATGGGTGACGTTTCGGGTCGAGACCCTTCTTCAGACTGATAAAGTAGTCTCTGAGTTCAATGGATAATCCGATTAATTTGACTTCTGCGTGATCACAATTCAAAAGTGGAACTTTGGACAAAAAAAACCTAATCAGAATGTCAAAACACTGTCTATCTGGTACCATGCACAACTATTGTGCCTGTCTGTTACTGGGAGTAATCTCGATAGCTGGCTTTTAAGCAGAGCAGACCATCAAATAATTGACAGGGTTCAAAGGAAATTCTCCACTGGAGATGCTATCTGTTATTGTGCAAGAAGGAACTGCAGATGCTGGTTTAAACTGAAGATAGACACAAAAAGCTGGAGTAAGCAGGCAGCATCTCTGGAGAGAAGGAATAGGTGACTTTTTGGGTCGAGACCCTTCTTCGGACTGATTAGGGATAAGGGAAACAAGAGATATAGCAGTTCTGTTATTTTTGCTTTCTCTGTTATTAACTGATTGTCCTCTATAATTGAGTGATATTATCATTGTATGTAGATAAAACAAAGAACTGCAGATGATGGTCAATACACAAAAGGATACAAAATGCTGAAGTATCTCAGCGGGTCAGGCAGCATCTCTGAAGAACATGGATAGGTGACATCGGGACCTTCCTTCTGACTTATTCAGTCAGCTTGGTTACTCCAGCACTGTTTCTTTTCACCCTAATACTAGGTGCCGATGCCCTTCACCCACTGCACAGTCTAGTTGTTGCTGCTGCTCACTCTGTAGCCCCTGGGGACAGCCCTTCTCCAGGCCACCACCGACGGGGCGCGCTCGGTCACCATGGGGCTCCCTCCCCTCTCACCAGTTGCCGCTTCTTCCTGTTGGCTGACACTTTTTCCACTCCCCGCCCCACCGCCGTCACCTCTTCCGCAGTCGCTAATATCTTCCAAGGTAGAGTATGTTAGTGACTGCAGGGGAGAAGGCAGCGGTGGAGGAAGAGGGTGAGAGAACAGAGCGACAGGAGAAGGATGTGGAGGTGGTACAAGGCAATGGCAGACTGGAAAAAGCAGTTGTCGAGAGGGGAGGGAGGCCCATGGTGACCGAGCACAGCCTGTGGCCGTGGCCTGAAGAAAGTGTTGTTCCCAAAGGCTACAACGTGAGCCTCAACAAGTCGCATCAACCGGACCGTGCGAGGGGCAAAGAAGGGCTCTGGTGCACTTTGCGAGCCTGGGGTAGCGTCAGCAGGTCCATCCGCTATAAACAAGATCTGTTACAAAGCAGTCTGTTAAAACGAGGGTTTTATTGTATATGTGAAAATGTTGGTATTAAATCGATATAGCATATTTGGATTTCAAGAATGCATTTGAAAAAAGTGTCACATTAAAGATTACTGCGTACTGCATAGGTTATGGGGGAATATTTTGGAATAATAATCGATTAACTACAGAAGAGCAAGAGAAGATAAATGGGTCAATTTCAGACAAGCAAACGGCAACCACAAGGATTGGACTTGGACCTCAATTATTTAGAATCTATATTAATTACTTGAATTAAGGGATTGAATATACTTCTGCCATTTACTGATCATATAAAGATAGATATTTCACAAAATGCTGGCGTAACTCAGCAGGTCAGGCAGCATCTCAGGAGAGAAGGAATGGGTGACGTTTCGGGTCGAGACCCTTTTTCAGACTGATGTCAGGGGGGCGGGACAAAGGAAGGATATAGGTGGAGACAGGAAGATAGAGGGAGAACTGGGAAGGGGGAGGGGAAGAGAGGGACAGAAGAACTACCTAAAGTTGGAGACGTCAATGTTCATACCGCTGGGCTGCAAGCTGCCCAAGCAAAATATGAGGTGCTGTTCCTCCAATTTCCGGTGGACCTCACTATGGCTCTGGAGGAGGCCCATGACAGAAAGGTCAGACTGGGAGTGGGAGTTGAAATGCGCAGCCACCGGGAGATCAGATTGGTTAAGGCGGACTGAGCGAAGGTGTTGAGCAAAACGATCGCCGAGCCTGCGTTTGGTTTCGCTGATGTAAAGGAGTTGACATCTAGAGCAGCAGATACAATAGATGAGGTTGGAGGAGGTGCAGGTGAACATCTGTCTCACCTGGAAAGACTGTTTGGGTCCTTGGATGGAGTTGAGGGGGGAGGTAAAGGGACAGGTGTTGCATCTCTTGCGGTTGCAGGGGGAAAGTGCCCAGGGATGGAGGTGGTTTGGGTAGGAAGGGACGAGTGGACCAGGGAGTTACGGAGGGAGCGGTCTCTGCGGAACGCAGAAAGGGGAGGGGATGGGAAGATGTGGCCAGTAGTGGGGTCCCGTTGTAGGTGACGGAAATGTTGGAGGATGATTTGTTGGATACGCTGGCTGATGGGGTGGAAGGTGAGAATGAGGGGGATTCTGTCCTTGTTACGAATGGGGTGAGGGGGAGCAAGAGCGGAGCTGCGGGATGTTGAAGAGGCCCTAGTGAGAGCCTCATCTATAATGGAAGAGGGGAAGCCCCGTTATTAGATGGTTAATAGATGGTTATTAAATAATAAGGAGGGTATGATAGGCTTGGAAAGGAATGTGAATAGATTAACTGTGTCACCAATAAGATGGAAAGAAGTAAGATGTTGGAAAATATGAATATCAATATTTTAATGAAAAGATATGAAATATCAAGAGCATGCAAAAAGCATGCAAGTACAGCAAATAAAGCAATGAAAAGATGCCAATTATTGAAAGGCATAGCATAAAAACAGGGAAGATTTGATAACATTTTACAGGATCTTATTGAGACCGCACGTAAAGCATTGCTTACAGCTTTGGTTACTAATTTAAGTCATGATGTGTTTTAATTGAAGACGCCGCAGAGGCATTTCACGAGTGTGATTCCTGGGATGAAGCACAGGTTAGGACTACACTCATTTCAGTGTAGTAGAAAGGGAGGTGGTCTTATTGGAACCAAGTTTGAGGGGGAATGATAGTGTGGATGCTGAGAGAATGCTTTACCCAGTGGAGATATTTAAAATAGGCATTGTTTCAGAATAAAGGGTGAATCATTTCGTTTAGAGACAAGAGCAATTTCTTCACTCAAGCGTTTGTGAATTTGCACTCCTTCGCATCTTCCTTATGATTTGCTAATCATCTATCTTTGTACCATCAGAAAATGGCTGAAGTATAAGTGACCCCTTCATTCAAGACATCTTTAGAATTCTCTTCTCCAGTGAACTTTGGCAATATCATTGAATATGCTCAGTGGAAAATAACGGCTTCAAACTTCAAGGGGGCCAGGGAAGGCAGCAGGAAAGTGGTTGGATTAGGCACGATCTTAATAAAATGGTAGAGCAGGTCCAAGGAGATTACTGAATTACTCCTGCTTCTTAAGTTTCTACATGCAAGCAAAAACAGACTACTACAAACATAGCGTTTGACCTTGGCATAAGGAGATATTGATTTCATGTCTTTCTTCCCTGCTGGTAATTTTAAGGCATTTAAAAATTAAAAGTATTTTTAAACAGAAAAGTTAAAATATTCCCAATGAAACCATTCAATTAAAAAACAAACATCATAAATACACTGACTAATATGTACCGCCTGGAATCTATTATAACCAGGAGAAATGAAGTAATTGGAATGAAATCCATGAACACATCTGTTTCGAAACGTCAATAAACGATGATGCCCTTAATCGCTTATAAATCTTTTAAGCTCAATGTTAAACAAAAACAACAGATTTATTTTACCGGAAAAAAAACGAGAAGTGTTTACAAACAAGTACGTGCTTTTTTTGTTTGTTTTAAGTTTAAGATAGAATGCTTAAATGTAATCATCTCAGCCATAAAAAGCATTTTGAAAAGAAATAAAATATTTTAAGCCATCCTGGTGCAAGGAGTAATGGATATTGAACAATAATTAGACAAGGGGAAGAGGGTTACATGAAATAAGAACATTGGTGATAAATACGAGCGACGACGCCAACAAGAGGTGTGTGTGACCCTACCGGTGTCCTGTCGGAACTGGGTGAGTGTGGGGATATCGATGATGTAGGGTGCCAGCCAAGGGTCGGCCTGGCCCAGTGCGATGCTGTTGGTTCCTTTGCCGGCCGCCGCGGCTCCATGCAGCTGCTGCATGCTGCGCTCGACGTGCTCGCTCACCCGGCTGCTGTAGGGCCTCCAGCGGCCCGCCTCGTCTTCCCATTCCCACACCACCACCTGCGGCCCCTGGCCCCCTTGGCCAACCAAAGGGAAGCCTGGGCTAACGCTGCTGCCATTGCCACTGCCTCCACCCGCGGCCGCCCCTCCGCTTCCGTACGCCGAGGTCGCCATGTCCCGCTCCGTGCCCAGAGTAAACGGCGAGAGAAACAAACGCGGATAACTTTCCGATCCAAGCTCCTCCTCTGCAGGGGGAGGGGAATCGGCGCGCACGCTGCACGTTGGGAAATGTAGTTCCACATCGGCGGAGTTGCCGGAGACTTGACCGTCCTGCCCGTCCGGTGGCGGACCACAACTCCCATCAGCCCCCCTGGCTGCCGCCAGCACCCTCTGTTGACGGTTATCGGCAGGTGCGAGGACAACAGTGGAGCGGGGGGGGACGAAACTTGGTGGAGAACTTTTTATCGTTTTGTTATTGCAATTTGAATCGGGTACCATGGATAGAATTGCGTTTGGAATGCGAACCAGTCATGCGAACTGTACAATTACGACGATTGCGGACGTCAAACAAAAGCCAGACGGGCGTTGGGAATCTAAAATAATAACAGATAATATCCAACAGGCATCTATTGAAACAAGAATAATTTAACATTTGCAGGTCTAACATCTTTCATCAGAATCGCAAAGTGCAACTTTGTAGAGTGGATATCCATCTGTCTCTTTTTAAAGTGATATTTAGTTCATTTGAAGAAGGGTCCCGACCCAAATCTCGCCTGTCTATTCCCTCCAGAGATGCTGCCTGACGCGCCGAGTTCCTCCAGCGCTCTTTTTCCCTCAAGAGTCCAGCATCTGAAGTTCCTTGTGTCCTTAGCTCACGCCTAAAGTGTACACCTTAGTACACCTAAGTTCACCTAAAGTGTACCTCGGTACACGTGACAATAAACTAAACTAAACCTGCTTCCAACTGCATATTAATTATCTTCAGATTGATCCCAAATGTTCAGCGGGTTTCTGTTATTACAAAGATCTCGAAATTGCTTAGCGTACGTGAGCCAGTAAAGTTAACTCTTCAATAACACACATCTGAAAGCAGCAATCTGCTACAGGAAATGTATTCACGTAAATAGAGATACTACAGCGGCTTGTCAGTTCGTGCTGCTGCCCACATATCCAGCAACACAGGTTTCAACCAGACCACAGGTGCTATCTGGGTGAAGTTTGTTCCTTCTCCGTGACCGTGCGGCTTTCCAAATACTCATATTTCCTCCCACATCCCAAAGACATGCAGACAGATCCAATGTCTACTGTAAATTGTCCCTGATGTAGTTAATTATCAACATAGTGAAATAAGAGTATTTGAGCACCTGAGGCAGAATGTATCAGGATGCTGGAAATAAGAGGATAAATCTAATGGGATCACTCTGCTGGGATCTGGGGTGGGCCTAATGGATCTCCTGCTGTGTCAAGAGAGGGGAGGCTGGTTTGTGTGATGGACTTGGCTGGACCCACAACACTGCAGTTTTCTATGGAACAAAGCAATTGCCAAACCAAGATGTGATGAATCCCTTGAGGAGGCTTTTTTTGTGGCATCTGGAGAAATCGGTTAGGGTGCTGAATTTCCTTAGCCTTCTAGAGGCATTGATGTGCTTTCTTGGCTGTAGATTCAATGTGGTTGGACCAAGAAAAATTGTTGGTGATATTTATGCTCAGGAACTTGAAGCTTTCAACCATCTTGTCGACCTGGAATCATCGGTCCACTTCAGCACCATTGGCAAAATTTTCCTGTTAACTACAACCTTGTATATAGAGTTAGAGCAGAATTTGGCTGCACAATCATAAGTGTAAGGGGATATGATAAGGGGCTGAGAATGCATTCTTGTGGCGCACTAATGCGGAGAATTGTCGCGGAGGATGTACACACCTTGCCTCTACATCAGAATGATTTGTACCCAAAACCCCAAAAAAAGAACATCTCATAATTTAGGCTAGTGCAGTACTGAGGATTGCTTAAACTTTGAAGGTAGTAATCTTACTATAGGACTAATACCCCTCTGCAACTGGATCCTCAACATCTTGACCCATAGACCAGTCAGTAACAGGTGACAAGGTGTGCACCATGAAACTCCAGCAAACACATGCCAAAGCTATTTCATTCCTATCAAGTAAATTAAAATATTCCTTTGCCTTTCTCAAAAGAGCAGGAAATCTCTCATGGTGTCCTATCCCATCTCTTTAATTAACACCATCCAATAAGATTGGGATATTCATTTCATGTTTGCAACATCATGCTGCATGCAGTTTCATTGCCACGCTTACTAATGTCAATAAACAATAGACAATAGGTGCAGGAAGAGGCCATTCGGCCCTTCGAGCCAGCACCACCATTCAATGTGGTCATGGCTGATCATTCTCAATCAGTACCCCGTTCCTGCCTTCTCCCCATACCCCCTGTCTCCAAAAATATGATTGTGCCTTAAGATCCTGTTTCTGAAAATAACTACAAAAACATGTAAAAATCTTGGAAACCTCTGGGTTGGGGGAATCAAATTTTAATCTAGATTCATGTTTATTTCTAACAGTCTATTTTATGTTCCTCCCCTCATTCAACAAATAAAACTAATTTTGCCATTTGGTTTGAAAAAAAAAGAATTTTTAATCTTATTTTCCTATTAGCAGCAAACAAATAATATGTTAATGGCTGTTTTAGTGAATGCAATGAAAGCACCCCAACTCCTGCTGCAGAATATTCAACTAGAAATAGCCCAATTGAACTACCAAGGAAAATAAAATAATTTGAAAAATACTGGAGCTTGAAGATCTGAAAGAGGGGGCAGATAGTAGGCAGAGGGGTTCAAAATCTTCATTACCGAGACAAGGGAAACATGAGCTGGAGAATTATCCAAAGATGGGGAAAAATTGACAAAAATAATATTTGGCAAGCCTAAAGATTAAAAAATTAAAAGATCTACCATCTTGCAGCTCTGCAGAGGCACCTGTCGGTGAGAGCCCACAACTACACATGGATGCGTTTTTTTCCCCACCAGGAATCATAGAAGAGGTTGCAGGGGTGTTACGTGACAGGTAATGCAAAATATCTATCTTCTAACATCCATCATAGTGTCAACTAAAGGCTGCTGACTTCTCAAATATCTTGAGTTAAGATGCTTCATACTTCCCACATTCACAAAAGCGAGTAATCAATATTGTCAGTATATACAAGGGGGAAGATTTTAGGAGTTTTGCATAAAATGCTTGAATCAATAATTAAAATTCAATTTTAAATCAAATGTAATTAAATGCGCAGACTACTGAAACCGGAAATGGGTATTTGTGCAGTATTTGTGAGATATACCATTTTATTTTGAAGTCAATGACCTTGATCAAACTAGGAAGATATAGATAATTGCTAATGAGTAGGTACAAAGCTAGAAACAGAGGTATGAAAAAGTGGTCCACGTTTGGGTGGACGAAAAGCGGATAACATTTGTTCATGAGATAATGTTAATTAGATTAACAAAACAATATATGGCCATGAGCAGCAAAGTAGCATAAGTGAAAAATCTAGCTCTGAAGCACCAAGAACATGTCAGCTGAAGATTCCAGGGCCGAGGACTGTGCTATGGACCAGGAACTGGGAGGGATTTTCCCCCCAACCAAACTTTCCTGACTTCCCAGTGTCAAATGTGTTCCAACATTTATGCTTGAACGGCAGAGGTGGTTATGTGTAAGGTTTGTCAAAGTTAAAGTGGGAATACTGTTTAGTGCCTGCACAAATTTGTACGTAAGATCCGTTAACTAAGTTCCTTTAGCAGCTTGTGTAGGAAAGAACTGGAAAGAACTGCAGACGCTGGTTTAAATCAAAGGTAGACACAAAATGCTGGAGTAACTCAGCAGGTCAGGCAGCATCTCTGGAGAGAAGGAATGGGTGACGTTTCAGGTCGAGACCCTTCTTCAGACTTATGTCAGGGGAGGGGGTGGACAAAGATAGAATGTAGTCGGAGACAGTAAGACTAGTATGAGAACTGGGAAGGGGAGGGGATGGAGAGAGAAAGCAAGGGCTAACTGCAGTTAGAGAAGTCAATATTCATACCGCTGGGGAGTAAACTGAGGTGCTGTTCCTCCAATTTGCACTGGGCCTCATTCTGACAATGGAGGAGGCCCAGGACAGAAAGGTCAGATTGGGAATGGGAGGGGGAGTTGAAGTGCTGAGCCACCAGGAGATCAGGTAGGTTAAGACGGACTGAGCAGAGGTGTTCAGCAAAACGATCGCCGAGCCCGCGCTTGGTCTTGCCGCTAGTTTAGGGGAAACTAGAGTTTTTAAGCACCCAGCTCATTATTTCAATAAATGTTATTGATCCAGATGCAAACGTAGGCATGATCTAATTTGAGCTAAATTCCATTGCAAATTGGCCCAGTTTCTAGACAATGCCTTGTTGAAAGAAGCCTTCGGAAGTCGTGGAATACAGAGACATGTGGTTCAGAAAACCAATAGCATCATTATAGGGAAAGGAGAAATCTGGCAAGAATGGAACTGTGGGAAATGGATGAAACACTTTATTAGTGGATTAAGGAGACACCAATCAGGAGGTGTATTTCTGGTGACGCTTCTGGAATCATTCTAGATGAAATGGAGACTGAGAAAACGTCAGTTAATTATCTCGTTTTCCATCCTAGTAAAGACCTAATTTCTTTCCCCAGGCCTTAATAAAAAAGATTCAATTTTGACAAAAGCATATCAAGTCAATTCCTTGTGTCTTTGCTCTTTCTTTAGCCTGATCTAATATTATTCCTTGCACTTATTAATTTTAGTTTATATTTTTAGTAATTGCCAAATTTTGGTTCCGCTCCCCAATCCCATTAACTCCATACGAGTTTTTAGGAATTTAAGCACTTTGGTTTGTAGCAAAAAAAAGTTAGAAGTTTGAATTTTTTGCCACACTGTGTAAGCTTTCATCTTGTGCCTGGGACAGACCAAATGGAAGAACAATGGAGCAGCCCATCTTATGTCAAGTGACAATATCCATCCAATTAATTTGAGCAAACCGAATCGCATTAATATTTGGTTTAATTTGTACCAAAGCTACTGAAAAATTACAGAAATTATTGATTATACATTGAAGAATTTGTGAATGGAACAGTTTAAATGCTGATGTACTTTTAATTAATTTAATTACAAGTGGTATCAGATTGTACAAACTGTCAATCTTGGTTAAACCACTCCCACAGTCATTTTGAAGTACTGTATTTTTGGCAGAGACCAAACTGTAAATTTGATAATGAAAAGTCCATTGATCAAATTATATTACTGGATCCCCTGAAAGTTTGGAGAGAGGCATATCCAGTCAGCTGATCATTTACTTTCGTGAATGTATAGACCTGATTTATTTAAAATAAACATCTGTCAATGTATTCTGGATTAAAACAAAATCATCTTTAATAAATACAAAAAGTCATCCAAAATAGAAATATACAATTTCATGGAGTTCCAACACTAAAACCAGATTTACACTTAATTTAAGTTACTTTAGTATCCTTTTTCTCAACTGGCATATGTGATATGTAGCTGAAAAAGGATTGAAATTAATTTAAACTGAAGGTCATTTGGCAACAGAATTTCCACAAATTCCATTGCTACATTGTTGTACCCCAGGATTGAGGCTCAAATTATACTCGTGTCTGCTACATTGGGCAGACCATGGAACTCACAAGGCCAACATTAGACCCTCAAAACAGACATTTAGTTTCAGGTTGCTACAGCAAGAGATTAGCAGGTGGGAAGAAGAAAACTTGAGAGGATGTTTTCAAAGTCCCATTGAGAAAAATAAGGCTCATGACCCTTTAAATGAAGTCATACACGGAAACAGGCCCTTCCGTCCAAATTGCCCATGGAGAAAGTGCACTGGGGAACGTTGGTATTTGGAGAAGACCAACGTAAAGAGCAGGAGGAAGATGTATTTCATACTACCCACTTAACCAGCCTGCCAGGCATCTTCTGCCAACTCAGAACCTACCAAACCAGAGCGGAAACAAGACACCCTCACTCTCCAGGAATGCCAAAGAAGATTTGCCAATGCAAGATTTGGTGACCATAATGCCCTTCAGTGGCGAATTCTCAATGTTAGTGTGATTGAGGGTGCAAGATTTAGTGTAGAGACAGCAATTTATTCCCAAGTGGGGAGCAGGAAAACTCACATAATTCATAACTCTTGTATTTTTACTTTATGCTACTAAAGTTACTTTATGAAACTATAATAGCCTGGAGGCAGGTATTTAAAACCAGGCTACACGGTACCGAATTAGAATAAAATAACTTAAGCCAAGCTTTTATGTAGATATAACCCAGAGCTAGGTTTATAATAGATACTTTTTGATGCTTTAGCAGTTATATTACCCAGGAACACCTTTAAAGCTTAATGCAATATCCAAAAGCACTTTCCCCAATGCTTCTTGTTTACCTCCCTTGCCAAACTCTTCTGATAGCTCCCTAAAGGTACTGCATAATCGCCTTGACTGGATATCTTGTCTGTAAATTCCATGTTTCCATTTATATCGTGCATTTCCATACAAAACAATTAAAGATCGCCTCGGCATATGAATTGCTACCTCTACATCATTGTAAGATACAGACCTTTGACCTTTGCAATGATCTGAAGTATCTCCATGGAGATTACAAATGCTTTCCGAGTTACCATTTATGGGATCACATTGCTGAGCACTGGGCACCATTTCAGTCAAGTGTAGCTGGATCAAATCCTCTGAATCACAAGTCATTGATAATTTGGTTTCAGACAGCAGATTAATGCTGACTAAACGTTTGCCCCAGAGCCACCAGTCATCAAAGTGTGGATCAATGCCTGAGCCATGTTCTGGTCTGTAATCTAGGTTACATTGTTCCACAGGAAGGAAGTCTTTCAACACACTGTATTGTATCATTCGATCCACGAGCAAGAGGCTAAAGCACGGCAGGCCACTGAAGCATCCCACTTTCAACTTGTGCTTTTTAAAGTTCACTTTTGGGCCATAGTCCTACAAGTTGACAAGGAAATATATTAATAACAATAGATTAAAACAAATAATTATTTATCTATTCACTTGGAATTATTGGATGTTATTCTGACTGGATGTCTGTGACCAGTGGAATTCTGTGGGGGATCTGTGTTAGGATCTCGGTTGTTTTTGATAATATATATATATATATATATATATGTATAAATGATTTGGATGTAAATGTAGATGGGTTGGTTAGTACGTTTGCAGACAACACCATAATTAGAGGAGTTGGTGACAGTGAGAAAGGCTATCAAAATACACAGTAGAATATAGATCAGCTACAGAAATGAGTGGAGAAATGCGGGTGGCGTCAATGTGAGGTGTTGCACTTTGTGATGTCGAATCTAAGGCGAAAGTATACAATTAACAGCAAGACCCTAAATAGTATTAATGTACAGAGAGATCTTCGGGTCTATGTCTCTCCTCTCTGACAGTAACATCAGTACATTGAATGGTAAAGAAGGTGCATGGTATGCTTGCCTTTATTGATCTTTTCTTATTTCCTACAAACCGATCAGAGAATTAAAACATACTGACACCAATATCGCGAAGACCAATGTCGTCAGCGCCCAGATAGTGAAGAAAGTGAAGACAACAGTAAAAAAGGTATTTTGGACAGCATTCAAAATAAATGGATTACGGGAACTTCTTTTGCAAAAGGAAAAATCTGCAGATACTGAAATAAAACAGAAAATACTTAAATAGGTCCAGCAATATCAGTTGAAAGAGATGCAGAGTTAATGTTCCATCAGAATTAGAAATTGACTTTTCTGATGCAATGTTAGCTGTTTTTCTCTCTCTATGGATAGATACTGTTGGGCCTGCTGAGTATTTCCAGCATTTTCCACTAGGTTCATGAAGAAGCAAACATTACACGAGGCACATTGATAGTGCCTCAGTTTTATATAATTCCACTAATGATTTGAATAAAACCATTCATCAAAACAAAAGAATTCCATAAAGTATTTCCAGATGGGGGCATGGTGATCATCATGTTTCATGCTTAGAATCTCAAGGGACACAGTAAATTTCCAAAACAGGAAACTTGGAATGATCGGTTTCAGTCAGTTTATTTTAAATTTAGTTAAGTGTAAAGCATTTGTGTCAGAATGATTAATATTTGTAATGGAAAGTTGGTTTATGCACGCTATCAAGACAAACTGTTAAATACAAAACGGAAGGAAAGAACTAAAGTTAAAATTGGCTATCACATCTCGTCACTTAAAATAGAAGCATTAATATTCTATCATATTATGAAGATATGTACTGCAAAACTGGTATTGTTAATGTTGTCCCAACAAGTGATCTATAAATAGCATGTTCTTCACGATAGGAAAACCTAACCTGTTTCCTTCGTCCAGACTGGGACGGTTTCCACTCATTGTTGTCCATTAGGTTCACCATCTCCGCTTCTTCCTCTTCATTCACAAACTTTTCGGCTAAAAATACACCAGGAAATGGAAAAGCCCAACCAGTCAGACAAGTAGAGTAATCTGCAACTGCTAAGCCTGACTCCAAATGATAAGTGAAGTGGTACTTTCTCTGTAGGAAAAGATTTGATAACAATGTTTAAAATGCACACATAACTTTCAGGAGCACTTAGTAAAGTAAACAAGATGTGAGTCTCATAACATGCAATAAAATATATATCAATTCCACTCCTTCAGCCAACCTGTTCATATAAACCAAACACTGAACCTCAATGACCAGACTAAATAACATATTTAACACGTGGACAGAAGGAACTGCAGATGCTGGTTTACTAGAAAAGACACAAAGTGCTGGAGTGACTCAGTGGGTCAGGCAGCTTCGCTGGAGAACATGGAACGTCACCTATCCATGTTCTCCAGAGAAGCTGCCACATCCATCGAGTTACTCCAGCATTTGTTCTTTTTTAATGGATGTTTTCTCAACACTACTCAAATTTAATCCACTTGGAAAGAAATGCAATGCGTACAAATATAAAATGAAGCACAAGTTCATATTGATAACATCATAGATTTTTTTTGCTGATGTTGATCTGTTACGTATTTCCAAATATTTAACTTGAATTTTTTTCCTTTACACTTGAAGCTCCAGCATTGATATCATTCAAGAGCCAAGTGTTTTATTGTCATTTGTCCCAGATGGAACAATGAAATTCTTATTTGAATTTCAAATGAGTAGCAGCACAACAGAATATGTAAACATAGTACACTGTAAACAATATAATAAATGAGAAAAAAAAGGTCAGTGTGTGTACATACGCACACACACATACGTCACATAAAAAACAAACAATAATAATGCAATGTGTAAGAAGGAACCGTAGATGCTGGTTTAAACCGAAGATAGACACAAAAAGCTGGAGTAACTCAGTGGACAAGGCAGCATATCTGGAGAGAAGGAATAGGTGGTGTTTTGGGTTGAGACCCTTCTTAAATAATAGTCTATGTAGTTCAGAGCTTATTTAAGGTTGTCGTGTTTAATAGCCTAATAGCTGTAGGGAAGAAGCTGTTCCTGAACCTGGATGTTACAGTTTTCATGCTCCTGTACCTTCTTCCCAATGGCAGGGGTGAAATGAGTGTGAGGCCAGGGTGGTGTGGGTGTCTGATAATGCTGGCTACCTTTTTGAGGCAGCGACTCTGGTAAATCCCTTTGATGGCGGGGAGGTCAGAACCCATGGTGGACTGGGCAGTGTTCAACTTTTTGCAGTCTTCTTCGCTCCTGGGCATTCAGGATGCCGACCCAGGCCGTGATGCAACCAGACAATATGTTCTCTACTATACGCCTGTAGAAGTTCAAGAGAATCCTCTCTGACATACCGAATCTCTGTAATCTTCATCTTTCAAAGAGGATCAGGTTGCATAATTTAGTTGTTATGAAAATACAAAAAAAATGCGAATACTGGAAATCTGAAATAACAACAGAAAAGATTGGAAATACTTAGCATGTCAGATGACATCCATGGGAAGAGAAGCAGAGCTAATATTTCAGATCAAAAACCCCTTATCAAACAATCCATGTCTTGTCATGAAGGAATCATAGACCTGAAGCATTAGCCATTTCTCTTCATAGAGGTGGTCTGACATGTCGAGTATTTCTAGCATTTTCTGTAGTCGTTATCAATCCTAGTTCATGAAGTAATCTTGGCATATTTAACTGATTGGTGCTGTTAATTAGAAAATCTTTTCCTCCTTCATCTAAACTGAAAATCAGTGCCCTTTAAATTCAATCCTCTCTGATGCCACACTGGTTATCCAATTCTGTTACAACTCTTTCCTGAATACAAATTGGTTCCATACAAAAGGTCATTCATTCCCTCATGCCATATCTGCCATTTAACAAGATTATGGCTGACTTGGCTCTAACTTTACCACAACAGGTTGAAAGACAGTTTTAATCTTTAAGCCCCTTCAAGAATCCATCAATTTTTGCTTTTAAATATTTAAAGATCCCATATCTACCAACTTTTCAGGAAGTTTAAAAGTTCATGACAACTGGAGGGAGAACAATTTAATCTTATCTGTCCCCAACGGATGATCTCATTTTCAAACAGTCCTAGGTTCTCCCAGAATATGAAACTTCCTCCTCATATTCCCTTCTGTCAAGCTTCCTCGTCTCAGCTCAGGAGTGAAAATCAAGTCCCCTCTCACTCTTCTAAATGCCAGAGGATACAATAATAGCCTGCCCAGACGTTCCTCATTTGACAACTCTCCTGGAATGGCTTCCTGGGTTATGTCCCATGTAAAGTGAAGATGGAGACTCACTCTGTATGTAATCGTGTTTCCACCAATTTCTGACTTCCGATCTCTGACTAAAGACACAAAACGCTGGAATGACTCAGCGGGTCAGGCAGCATCTCTAGATGAAAGGAATGGGTGGTTTCGGGTCGAGACCCATCTCCAGACCCGGCCCGAAACGTGGCCCATTCCTTCTCCAGCACTTTGTCTCTATCTTCGGTGTTAATCAACATCTGCAGTTCCTTCCTACACATTAGAACTTTGGCTTCCCACCTTACATGGTTTGCATAAATCCCAATGATTGGTTCAGGCTTTTTCGCAGGTTGCATCGCGTCCATTTATTAGTATTATTTTCCACAGAGGCCGCTGTTTGCCTTTACTCACTTTACAGAGAGACACTCACCCGCTGTAACTTGGGAAATAGATCAACTAGGCCCCTGGCCTGCTCACAGCTCAGACACGAACGGATTCCTTTGCAGCCGCAGCCCAGCAGCACAGCCGCCTCCGCAGCCATTTCCACTTCACCTACCCAGCCCGACCCGACCCGCACCAGCGGCCGGCTGAGCGACGCGAGGGCACGGGCCGAGCCCGGACGGAACAAGCGCCGTGCGCGTGGGGAGCCCGAGCCGACCCGAACCGAGCAGGAAGCCTGAGCCCGAGCCGAACCGAAACAAGCGGGGAGACCGAAACGAGCGGCGCGCGAGTGCGGAGAGCCCGAGCAGAGCAGGAAGCCCGAGCCCGAGCCGAGCGGGGAGCCCTAGCCCGAGCGGGGAGCCCGAGCCCGAGCCGAGCGGGGAGCCCGAGCCCGGAGCCCGGAGCCCGAGCCGGGAGCCCGGAGCCCGAGCCGGGAGCCGGGAGCCCGGAGCCCGAGCCCGAGCCGAGCGGAGAGCCCGAGCCCGAGCCCGAGCCCGAGCCGAGCGGGGAGCCCGAGCCCGAGCCGAGCGGGGAGCCCGAGCCCGAGCCGAGCGGGGAGCCCGAGCCCGAGCCGAGCGGGGAGCCCGAGCCGAACCGAAACAAGCGAGGCCGAAACGAGCGGCGCGCGAGTGCGGGGAGCCCGAGTCGACGCAAGACGCGCGCCGGAGCTCGAGCCAAACTCGCCCGCGAGGAAGTGAAGGCAGTTGGCCGTGAAGTCCGCGGCTGGGAGCCGGCGGTGAAGGACGTCGAGCCGAGCGGCGTTGCCACTGTGAAAGTTAGTGAAAACCTCTCCTTAGAGTTGGCGGGTGTCTGCACAATGGCAGATCCCTCGTTGAACACGTGTGGCTCTGGCCACCCGCTGCTGCCCATGATCACAGACGGGCAGTGGGTACAGTTGCGCCGGTTTCAGTCAAGTTACTGCTTGTTGGCACAAAAAGCCGGAGTAACCCCGCGGGGCAGGCAGCATCTCTGGGGAGAAAGAATGGGTGACGTTTCGGGTCGAGACTGCTGGTTTATTCTTTCCTCTGTTATCAATGATAAAAACAAGTCAGCGCTCAGAGCTGTTTAGTGGTCTTACATGTTGCTGAATGTTTACAGCAGACCCTGTCTTATCTTTTTGTTTCACGTTTTCAGTTGTTCTTTGCCTTTCCAGCATAAGATCTGCACAGATGCGAAGTGCACTTGTGCATGTTCTGTTTGGTAGTTCTGGGCAGCTTAACCTGTAAGTCTCTGACTACAATAACCTCAGAACTGTTGCACTGAATGGAAATTTAAAATATAACTGCAAATGTTGCAAAGTTGAAATAAAGAGGGAAAATGCCGGTCTACTTAGCAGGGCAAGCATTTTCTGTGGAAAGCGAAACAGTTAAAGCTTCACCTTTGAGACACTTCGTCGGAACTGGGTAACGGGAAACAAATTATTTTGGATTCGCAGAGAGTGATGGATGGATGAATAGTCAAAGGGAATATTGTTGATATGGTGAGGCCAGGGATACAATGGATGTAAATTATTGATGATGTAATCGGTTGATAGATTAATAAAAATATTTAGGGAGAGGGAAAAATATACGAGAAACCTTAAATACACAGCTGCATGGAATGCCCAGGGTGTAAATCTAAGTTCAAACTCAAATAGATAGATGTCATTGAGGTTGCAGCACTAAGCATATCTTTATCTCCACTTTTAGCATTCCAAACAGATCATTCCCTTTGCGTTTCCCAATCCATCCTTATGACTCCATTGCCGTTGCCTTTTATACACCACTTTCTATAACCACAGGAGATGCAACATGTTTTTTTACCACATCCCTTGCGACCACCCAGGAACCTAAATAATCTTCACAAGTGAAGCAATGATTAATTTGCACTTCCAATCTAGTGTACTGCTCCTGCTATTCAGAACATGATCTCCTACGCATCAAATAAACCATTCTTTATATCAGATTTTTAAAAAAGAAATAGAGTTAAGGTTGTGTTCAGGTAAGGTAACACTGATAATAAAGAATGAGATATTGGAAGTTGTGATGATTAGAAGAACAGAGGAATGTGCAAGAAGATGGCAGGTGAAATATCTGTGAATATGTGAGGTTATCGTCGTCGTCGTTATCCCTCGAGGTCGTGGATGATGGTCTACGTTCCGATGTCAGAACGAAGACACTTGTGCGTGTGTTTGTTTAACGTGTACTTGATGTTGCACTCCAAGAATCACACAGTCCTTCACAAATCAATCAACTAATTCCAATGGCAAGGGAACCAAGACGATTGGAGCTGATAGATTTGTTGCAGCCTTCATCCGCCTTCACAGCCGTTGAGTTCAAGATATCCCCCTTCATCCGCCGTTGAGGTCTTGTACATTGGATCATTCTTGGTCTGGACCCTCACCTCGACCTTACCACCATGGGTGGCCCTACCAGAAGCTAGTGCTTCCGACGGAATCATGGGGGCATGCAAGCCTCTTCACCACAACAAGGTGAACGATCCGAAGAGGATGTGAGGTTATATGGAATAATTGTCAAGAGACATACAGCCGGAAACTGGTCCTTCAGCCCACCATGTTCACACTGACCATCCAGTAAGAATCTCCAGTACCGTTTGACCAGCAGTTGGGCTTTTACGCCTTGGAAATTGAAGTTCGTCCAGCTATCTCTTAAATATTATGATTATCCTAGCCTCCTCATCCACTTAGGTGGTGCACTCCAAACAAGGCAATCGAGGGCTACTTGAATAATAATTTAAGAGTCTGACTTTATGTGGGCTTTAAGCAAGAGTACCTTGCTTAAATGTAATTGTGCTCTCTCTGCTGTCAGTACTCAAGCCTCACTTACTGAATGTCTGCTTAATTTCACTCACGCCACTCCTGCATGAACGTCTATTTAACTGGCCACCCACTAGTCATTTACAATCCTCTCTTTGTCTTCCATAGTCATCTCCCCAGCTCTTCATCTGAGATTCTTACTCCTTCTGACGAATGGAGATTGGGGAGGACACACTACCTTGCATGAGATGTGTGATAAAATAATCAATACAGAGAAGCAAGCCTTGAGTTATCACAGGACAATTGTCTACAGCTCGGTTTCTTGGATTAATGCATTTTGATATACATGGCTTCAGTGAAAGACGGTATAGAATATGAGGCATGCGGCATCTTAGCCTTCATCATCCACTCAGGCGGTACATTTTTTCTGCAGGTTTGTAGATTAATTGGCTTCTGTAAGTTGTCTCTGGTGTGTAGGATTGAGCGAATGTACAGGTGATCGCCTGTTGGTCGCCGTGGACTCGGTGGGCCGAAGGTCTGTTTTCACGATGTATCTTTAAATTAAACTAAACTAAAGTAAACTTTTATTGATTTTCCACAGATTAGAGAACAACTATTTCAAATATGACCAAGATCACAAAAGAATTATTGGTTGAAAAAGGAACCCCAAAGCACTCAGAACTAGAACATATCAAGAAAATTAAGTAAGAATAATTGATCTGTTATTATTATTAAAGACCCAGAGTGTAAACATTATAATATTTAGGAAATAATGTTTAGTTGTGATATGTCCTCTAATTAAAAATCATTTGAACATAATCTCAAAGATGGTTCTGGATGTTTACTTTATTCAATCACAGATTGCAGGCATGCTGGCTGGCCATTGCCCATCCCTAATTGCCCTCGGGAAAGTAATGAGGTGCCACCTTTAAGATATAGGTGGTGATGGGAATTCCACAAAGTTGTTAGTTAGGAAATGCTATAATTTTGGCTCATTGATGAAGAAGGAGTAGCAATACACAGTACTCCAAGTTGGAGTGGAATGTTATTTCTGGGTGATCCTGCAGGTGGTGATGTCCGTCTGTGCCTGCTGGTGATATAGTTTGGAAGTTATTAACACAGTACTTTGTTAGTGCCAGCTATGTGGCAACTCTTTGCATACCTTGTGTATTGTATGCAAAATCATATTTTGCTTATAAACGGCATATAGAACAAATAAATGTAAGATATGCAAAAAGCAATGATGTTCAAGGAACGATGGAGCCCATAATCGTCCATTGTTGACTGCGGGGTAGATAATAACGAGTTATACAGATAGCAAAACTCAACAGGACAATAGTGAAACTAGTACAATGACTAGGGTGGGAGAGGGATGGAGAGAGAGGAAATGCAAGGGTTACTTGAAGTTAGCGAAATCAATATTCATACCGCTGGATTATAAGCTGCCCAAGCGAAATATGATGTGCTGTTCCTCCAATTTGCGTTTGACCTCACTCTGACAACAGAGGAGGCCCAGAACAAAAAAAGGTCAGTATGGGATGGGAAGGGGAGTTAAAGTGTTTGGCAACCAGGAGATCACATAGGCCAAGGCGGACTGAACGAAGGTGTTCACCAAAACGATTGCCCGGTCTGTGCTTGGCCTCGCCGATATATAGGAGCCCACACTTGGAACAGCGAATACAGTAGGATGAGGTTGGAGGAGGTGCAAGTGAGTCTCAGCCTCATCTGAAGGGACTGTCAGGGTCCCTGGACAGAGTCGAGGGGGAAGGTATAGGGACAAGGAGATGGTTAGCATTTCACTCTTACCAGTGATGTTGCCAATGATAAAATTGCAAAAGTATTGTGCAGGACAAATGCATTCTATCTTTTTAAGCAAACCAGTATTCAAACTAGGTACTGCTTGTCTATCACCTGGGCAATTTGCAAAATAATATTGATAGTAACATTTCTTTGAAATTTAGTTTTATTTAATTTTCCCTTTTTTTATTTAGTCTTTCTAACTTAAACCTGAAAACAAGCGATTTGGATCGAGTACTATTTTCTCAACTGTCAGAGTTAGAAGAATTGGATGTGTCTAGAAATCTGCTAACGGAAATTCCAAGCAATCTGGGACTTTACAGCCTGAAGTGTCTAAACTGTGCCAGTAATGACTTGGATCAAGTTGCGTCGCTTAGCCAGTTTGAGAATCTTGAAGATCTCAATTGTGAAGATAACTTGCATTTGACGGTAAGTGATGGTTAGCATTTTTGAGTTGAAATAAAATCTGATGTTGTGAAAGCAGACATGATTAAGTTTACTTGCTGAAATATTCTGGTTTTGAACCCATGTAACAGTATTGAAGAAACTAAAGTTTTGTTTGTTAAAATTTCCTATATTATTTATTCTGCCCAACTAATCAAGAGTCAATAAGCAATAGAATATGGTTGTCGCTTGAGCTTTTTAAGTGAAGGAAAATAATTCAGTTTGATTGTTTAGAATTAACTTCTGAAGGAAATTGCTGCTTTTTTGTTCTGAGATGTACCTTCCATTATATCATGACTATTGCTACTGCTTTTGAAGTAGTAAATCTCATGACTTTTGCTGCTTATTTTCCGCCATCTTCACTTTCACATGGTCCATGTCTGATACTTCCCTTCCATCTGTATTCCTCTCTTGTGCAGGCTCTCACAGCTATGTTGACTGTACTTCTTCCTAGTCTGTCTCCTGTAGAGACTTCATGCCATTTCCCAATCCCCATCACATTTGGTCCGATAACAAGACTTTCGACTGTGATCTCTTTGCTCTTCCTTCTTTTGGAATTGTGGCTCCCCCTCCAGAGCCCTTGACTGCATTTCATCTTATTCCTGTACCTCTGCTCTTACTCTCTCCCACTGGAGAGAGCCTGGATAAAACTCCCCTTTTCCTTACCATCCATGCCACCAGCCTCTGCATTCAGTGGAATATCCTCAATATCCTACTGCCAGCTTGAATAAGATTGTATGCCAAACAGATCTTCCTATCATTTCTCTTTCAGCAATTCAAATGGACCTTTCCCTTCACAATTCATTTGTCTGCTCTTCCAAATGCAACACTCACTCTCTTTCCTATGGTCCTTTGCCAGGCAACTACAGGCAATGTCATTTTCTTCCCTTCTCAATTGTCTATTGTCAATCTCCAGGCACCCAAACAATCCTTTCAAATGAAGCAGTTCACTTGCACTTCTTCTAATCTAGTGCATTGCATTCAATATTTGCACTGTGGTCTGCTCTACATTGGAGAAACCAAATGTAAATGGAATATTGCTTCCAGTCTATACGGGTGACTCAGAGATTCCTATTGCTTTCCAGTTGAATCCCTCATCTCATTTCCCCTCTGACCTATCTGTCTGTGGCCCTCTGCATTGTCCTAACAATGCCTAATGTAAGCTTGAAGTGCAGCACCACGTTTCCATCTGGGCATGTTACAATTACTGGATTCAAAATTGAATTCTATAACTTTCTGATTTAGCTTGACCTGCTGGGCATGTGTTACAACAGTGCATTTTCTTTTATCTGTTAGAAAATGGTACAAACACTCAGTAGGTTAGGAAGGAGAATATTTCAGGGCAAATACCTTTTATCAGAATGTGACCAGGATAAAGCAAAGTAGTTCTAAGTTGTAGTGGAGATGGGAATGGGTTCGATAACACAAAAGGAGTATTTCTGAAAGGGATGGTGTCAAGTGTGCTGTAGGAATAAGTTCCATAGGTCATCCAGCCGACAGTTTAATAATTAAAAGGTTAAAACAGAACAAAGCTGTGAGATAATGACAATAGAGTGTGAGAAAACAGAACAGGAAGTCAAGGATCCAGTAGCAGAGGGAGGTCCAGGAGTTTGGAGATGAAATTAGTTGGGATTACAGTGTTGAAGGCAGAGCTATAATCTGATGTAGGTGTCATTGTCCAGAAGTTCCAGAGTAGAGTATTGGGCCAGGGAGATGGCATCTGCCATGGATCTTTTGCAACGATCAATGGACTGCAGTGGATCAAGCAGGCTGAAGTTAATGTGAGCCATGACCAGTCTCTTGAAGTACTTTGTGATGGTGAAGAGTCACTCAGCACATGATCTGTAGTGAAAGTAATGGTGAGGGTCGAAGCATTGAATCTCATTGGTTGGGCAGTCTGCTCTGAAGAATTTTCAAGGTCTGTCTGAAGAGTTGCAAGAAACAGCTAGGGTTAAGGAAGAGCTTAGCAGCTGGACTTGAATGAAGTTTGGAAGTGACACTTGTACTTAGATTTCATTTTAGAAATAATAGAATTTATTCATAATTTTAAAAAAATCTGAGGGTTAGGGTGAGGAGATATAAAGAACGTCTCTCTAAAGTGGGGACAGAAGGGGAAAGTTTGGGAACGGTATATTTGATGCATTCATATGGTTTGATTTGGCCGTGCAGGCAACAGGTCAGTATTATTAAGATTGACACCACTAACCCAACTATGCCAACTTGCAAGGTACTTGAAACTGCAGTGGAACTGCACAATACTGTTTGATAAATTGAGGCTTGTTACATTGTTGTGATTGTGACTCGTGATCACAATTCTGACCTATTCGGACCTGTAGTGCGTGAAAAGACATGGCATTATACCTTCCAATTTCTTCACCCGTTTAATAGATGGACTGTTAATTTCTATTTTTATTATATGGCATTCGGCAGTGTATTTAAAGGTGTTCTTTAGAACCCATTGATAATTCATTTGTTTGTTTTTCTCATTAAGCATGTAAGTCTGATCTTGGTAATGGGGAATCTTAAAATAATGCAGCAAAAAAAGAGAATATACCATATTATATCTCCATTTTAAAATATCAAATTATAATCTTGATTACTTTTCTCACAGATCTGTGACACATACAAGCTGATATATTTATTACCTAATCTCCGGCAACTCAATGGCAGCAATATAACATCCAATGGATATCATCTGCGGTTTGTCAACAGTCGGCAGCTAAAGTGTCAAGTGAGTCCACAATAGGATTAGATGATGACATCTGGAATGAATTTAAAGATTGTTTTTAAGAGAGTTTCTCTTGGCCCTTGCAAACTAATTAAAATAATAGTCTCATAACAAAATATATCAGAAGGAAGGAATTACTGGAGAAGATTATCCACTGTTCTGGGATTGCCATTTGCTTGTGCCCCAGACCACGCTTTCTGTTAACTTCTTTGAATGGGACCCGGGGCTCTTGCACCATTAACCTGACATGGCAGATTTCATAGTCAAAATTGGGAAATTTGCAGAGGTTCTCACTGCCTCACTGAGTTCAGTGAATGAGCTAGCCAATAATATAAAAGTGGATAGCAAGAGTTTATTCAGTTATATAAAGAGTAAGAAAGAGGCAAGAGTGGAAATTGGGCCACTGTAGAATGATACAGGAGAAGTGATAATGGGGAATAAAGCAATGGCAGAGGAGTTGAATAACTTGTTTGCATCAGTCTTCACAGTGGAAGACACCAGCAACATGCCTGCAATTCAAGAAAGTCACAGGATGGAAGTTAGTGGATGGCTATTACTAGGAAGAAAGTGCTTGGGAAACAGAAAGGGCTGAAGATAGATAAGTCACCTACACCAGATGGACTGCACCCTAGGGTTCTGAAAGAGGTGGCTTTAGAGATTATGGAGACAAGAATCAAGAGAGACAGGAGCGGTCCCAGATGATTGGGGAAGTTGCCAATATTACCCTGTTGCACAAGAAGGGAGCAAAGCAGAATAGTGGGATCTATAGACTGGTTAATCTGACTTTGGTGTTTGGTAAGATTTTAGAGTCCATTATAAAGGATGAGGTTATGGAGTACTTAGGAGTTCATGATAAAATAGGCCGAAGTCAGCATGGCTTTGTGAAGAGGAGGTTTTGTGTAGATTGACAAATTTGCAGGAATTCTTTGAAGAAGTAAATAGCGGGACAGACAACAGAGAGTCAGTAGATGTTGTTTACTTAGATTTTCAGAAAACCTTTGATAAGGTGCCACATGTGAGGCTTCTAAGGAAGATGAGAGCCCACGGTATCAAAGGGCAGAAACTAGCATGGATAGCAGGTTGGCTGGATGGTAGAAGACAAAGAGTGGCAATAAAAGGGGGCTTTTTCAGGTTGGCTGCCAGTGACTAGTGGAGTTCCGCAGGGGTCGGTGCCTGGATCGCTACTCTTCACATTGTATATTAATGATTTGGACGAGGAGATTGAAGGCTTTGTGGCCAGGTTTGTGGATGATACGAAAATAGGTGACAGGGCAGGTAGTGTAGAGAAAGCAGGGACTTTGCAGAAGGACTTGGATAGGTTGGGAGAATGGCCATAGAAGTGGGAGATGGAATATAGTGTAGCAAAGTGTGGAGTCAAGTATTTTGGTAGTAGGAATAATGGCATAGACTATTTTCTAAATGGGGAGAGAATCCAGAAATCGGAGGTGCAAAGGGACTTGGGAGTGCTGGTGCAGGATTCCCAAAATATTAATCTGCAATTCAAATTGGTAGTAAAGAAAGCAAACTCAATGCTAGCATTTATTTCAAGAGGGCTTGTATACAAAAACAGGGAAATAATGCTGAGGATCTATAAGGCGCTGGTATGGCCGCATTTGGAATATTGTGAGCAATTTTTGGCACCAAATCTGGGAAGGATGTGCTGGCTCTGGAGAGGGTCCAGAGGAGGTTTACAAGAATGATCCCAGGAATGAGAAGGTTAACCTATGATGAGCGTTTGTCGACACTGGGCCTGTACTTGCTGGAATTTAGAAGAATGAGGGGGGGACCTCATTGAAACATACAGAATAGTGAAAGGCTTGGATAGAGTGCATGTGGAGAGGATGTTTCCACTAGTGGGAGAGTCTAGGATTAGAGATCATAGCCTCAGAATTAAAGGACGTTCTTTTTGGAAGGAGATGAGATATTTCTTTAGTCAGAGGGTGGTGAATCTGTGGAATTATTTGCCACAGCAGGCTGTGGAGGCCATGTAAGTGGATATTTTTAAGGCAGAGATAGATAGATTTTTGATTAGTACAGGTGTCAGAGGTTATGTTGAGAAGGCAGGAGAATGGGGTTAGGAGGGAGAGATAGATCAGCCATGATTGAATGGCAGAGTAAACCTGATGGGCCGAATGGCCTATTTCTACTCCTTATCACTTTTGTCCTGAAGACTTTAAGTACATTAGCATGGTGCATGTATACCATGTTCAGCATTGCAGTCTAAGCTTTGGAACAGCTTATTTGAGGTCTCATCTGCTGATAGATCTGGGTGCTCAGCAAAAGATCTGCTCTGCCCTACCTCAGTGCAATGTAGTTACATATCTATTAGAAAACTGATTTGATGGGTATTAATTATTTATCAATAAATGGTGTAGATTAAATATATTTGTAATATTGACTGCTTTTAAGTGAACAGTTCTTATGGTGTTCATTTGGCCTTTTCCTATTTTCAACTTCTTTTAGCATTTGCAATATTTCTTTTTTAGAGCTTCCTAGAAGTAATACTTCTGCCTTCCCAAAAACCTATATTTCTCATGCCAAGTAATATCGGTTCCAAAGCAATAATTTCTTCTGCTCTCTTATGCCAATTAAAAAGTTGGAGGACTCTGGAATAGAGCTTTGAAGAACATAATCTGTCAGTAACATTTTTTTTGCATTTATTTTTTTTAGGTAAATGCATATTGGGATAAAAATTACAAAGGTCGGCTCTCAGAATCATCAACTCCTGATGAGATAAGGGCAGTTGGAAATAAATTTGTGAAATCTGCTGTTGCTAATGTTAAGTATGGACCAAATTCTCTGAGTGAATTTACAAAATGGAGGGTAAGTAGAAGTAGTCAGAATCCCATTTCAGAACCAATAGCCCTCTTGGTCCTAATCTGCAAATCAATTGAAGCGAGTGGTATTTCCCACATTAATAAGTTAATCATAACAAATCCGTTTTCAAATGAGCTTCACTGTGGACAAGTTTCTTTGGAACTTGGGAAGCGTACTTTAGTTTTATTTTTCTTCAATTCTTCAAGGGGGCATTATGTTTTAGGCATAAAAACAGTTCTAAAAGGTTATAAATTTTGCTCTGGCATAGATTACTACGGCTAATTCAAGAGATTCAAGGACAATTTAAAAGCAGGAAAAAAAGAATTCGGGAAGAGAATGATGCAGCCTAAACCAATCTGTTGTTCCACACATTGACAATGATTTAAAGATCAATCCTTGACTGTGAAAACATAAATCGTTTGAGTTAGATTCAAGATAGCAGAACATGCAATGACATTGGGACCAAATTAAACCAGGGTGGCATACTCCAACATAACATGTCATGGCCATCTCGGTCATGACTGCGGTATGGAGTGTAGTTTTAAATAGGAATGCACAAACGTTTGGAATCTCATTCCATTTAATTAATGTTAATTCCTGCTTTTGGGTTGGTCGACCATTTTTAGTCTTAACGTTCTCAATCTATTGTGACTATTAAACATCTTTTCAAAACTTGCATTTTTAATAACCCATCTTAACATTGTTGTGGAGAGTATTGTGAGCCTCTTAACTGGTTATATTTCTGTGTTATGCCGATTAGGTAGAATTGATAGCTTCAGAGCTTCTGAACTCTCTGCTACAGCATAAGGAGAAATTCTCTGATTCAGAAAATGAGGACGACAATGAAACTAAAGATGTAAGAAGTTAAATTGTTTTTATGTATCAGTGTTGAATTGTAATGTTCTCTGTTCCATGTGCCATTAGTGGGAAAAGGTAATTGCAAGCTGCATAGATAATTTACTTGTATAGGTTGTTTGCAGTTGTCTGTAAATTCTAACAATTAACTTGTTTACTCAGCCATGAAAGTTTGTTGTTGAACAACTTTAGAATGCAGATCTTTTCAATTCTGTTTTGGCAGGTCCTTAACATCTCTGGTAGTAGTAATGTGTTCTCTGGGTCCTGCACTGAATTATGTTCAGATAGAAACACTTGGCTTCAGAGTGCAAAGAATATTGCCAAAAGTGCACAACATAGAAAAGCAATGGCCCCACAGAATGGTAATGACGAAATTTCTAAGGATAACATTCAGTCTGGGAAAGAAAGACAAACAAAACTAGCCAACCTAAGCAAGAAGGATAACAGAATTGCAATAAACAAGGAGGCCAAGAGAGAGTGTTCAGCAAGTTCAATTGCTGCCAGTAAAGAAAGTATTCCAAGGAAGAAGTCAAAGTATAGGGTAAGTGTCTTTGAATAACAGCAGCTTATTATTATTCTTGTATTTTGTATTAAAATAAATATTTGCAATTTTATTGCACTTTTCTTGTGCCTTTCAAAATGTTAATTGAGGGGTATTGGGTAGAACAGAAGGTTCAATACCCTTGTTGTTGTTCAAAATAGCACCATGGGAACCTTTATGACTACCTGGTTTAACATTTCATCTGAAAAATAATACCTCCAATACTCTTCAGTGAACTGACAAAAATATTTTCATACCAATGTCCTTGAAGGACAAGGAAATGTGTAACAATAAAATATAAACATTTTTATTTTACAATTGTTTTGTTCATTACAATTCTGCTGCCTTACCATCCTTTCACCTTTAATTAAAAAAAAAAATTTTTTGATTATGTTTTGGGTGACATTTCGGGTCGAGGGTCTGAAGAAGAAGAAGGGTCTCGACCCGAAACGTCACCCATTCCTTCTCTCCTGAGATGCTGCCTGACCTGCTGAGTTACTCCAGCATTTTGTGAATAAACACCTTCGATTTGTACCAGCATCTGCAGTTATTTTCTTATTATAACTTAAATATTGCTGTCTTAAATATCGTGGCCAGAATGGCAGGCCAAAGATTTGGTTTCTGTGCTGGTGGTCAACTGTCCATAGATTTTCCACCATCTACAAGGCTCAAGTCAGGCATTAATAGAATAAGCTCCATTTACCTGGACAAGTGTAGCTCTGAGAGCACTCAATAAGCTTGACACCGTCCAAGACAAAGTAATATTGGTAGCCAAATCTCTGCTCTAAACATTAAATACCTCCATTACTGTTGTACCATAATTGCAGTCCATGCTATCTGCAAAATGCAGTTTAAAAAATGCAGCAAAACATCACCAAGTCAAGCAATTCCTCCTTTGTCAAGGAAAGTAAGGATAGCTGTAAATACTGGCCTTGCCCGTAGCATCCTCATCCCATTAATGATTTTTTTTGAACGTCAGAAAGTAATAATTTCTCAAATTTATATTCTTTTGTATTGACTCCCTATAAAAATAAAATCATGCATACAAAAACAAATCATAAATAGTGGTTAAGTTTTAAAAGAGTTGGAGAGCAGCCATCAGTAGGTTTGAACCCCATCTGTTTTTTCCGTTACCACTGGTCTATAGTTTTAGTCTGGCCTGATCGTAAATTGAAATTGAATTACTTTTTTGTGGAACAGAACCAGAACTTATTTTTCAGCCTCGCTGCGCAGCTCTTGAAACTTTTGTTGTTAGTTATGCATCAAGCAAACACATCTCTTGATTTTGATGATTGTCCTGGGAATACAGACAAGCCCTGCTTTATGTGTTGGAAAGAACTGCAGATGATGGTTAAAATGCTGGAGTAACTCAGCATTTTTGGAGAGAAGGAATGGGTGACGTTTCGGGTCGAGACCCTTCTTCAGACTGATGTCAGGGGAGGGGGAGGGACAAAGATAGGATGTAGTCGGAGACAGGAAGACTAGTGGGAGAACTGGGAAGGGATAGAGAGGGAAAGCAGGGACTATCTGAAGTATCTCTATCCCCTCCCCAGTTCTCCCACTAGTCTTCCTGTCTCCGACTACATCCTATCTTTGTCCCACTCCCTCCTGACATCAGTCTGAAGGGTCTCGACCCGAAACGTCACCCATTCCTTCTCTCCAGAGATGCTGCCTGACCCACTGAGTTACTCCAGCTTTTTGTGTCTACCACTTAAATCTAAACATCATGCTGCCTTAGGAAAACACAATGAACAACCTTTTTCTCTCGTCATTCCCTCTTCTCTACAGACCCTTCTTCAAAAAAATTATGTTTGAATTAGGAAAGACCATTTTTGCTTATTAAGTTACTCCTCTATTATGCCTTAGGATTATGGAAAGTGATTTGGAGAAATGGGTTTGCAGAGAAGATGCTTGCACAAGAGATTATTGTGGCATAAATTGTTAAAAAGCTTTGAGAAGAGAACAAGGTTGTAGTCTCCTATAGTAAAAAGCCTGAGCAAAAATACAAGTGGGATGACAATATTTTGCATTGTAATATCTATGGTTCTATGTCCTATCGACTCTTATTATGCAATTATTTTAAACTTTTACCAGACCTCTGTTGTCCTAGAACCTCTGCATTATCTGCAGTGCCACAGCAAGAATAACAACCCTGAAGATTTCAACACTCAGCTTTGGGCCTGTGCTTTTGAACCAGAACTTGAAAGCTCCCAGATTCCAGGTGAAATAATATAATTGAAAAAATAAATAATACATGAATGGAGCAAGCATAACAGCAGACATTTAAAAAAATAATTGTCTGAAGAGCATATAAAGATGAATTACTTCCGCACAAGTAAAGCAGTGCGGAGTGCCTGCAGACATGGCAGTATTTATTTGGTTCCATCTTATTGTTGATAGAAATTTTGCTGTGTCTGATTTACTTACATTTTGCAAGTCGTTTGTTAAAATGGCACAATGATCATTTGTTCTAGAGTAAAAAAACAATGACCGAAAAATAAAGTTTTAAGATGCTTACATAGATAGACATAAATACATAGACAATAGGTGCAGGATTAGGCAATTCGAGTCTGAGATTTGAAAATTAACTGAAACAAAAACCATCCAAGATCACAAAACAATTTGCAACAACTAGATAAGCTTGCAGTAACATCAGTGTAGCTATTGATATTTGTGGTCTCAGTGCAAATAATTTAAAATTGGATATATAAACAAAATAAAGTTTGCCAATCACAGGAGATTGGTGCATTTATCAACGAGGAAAGAGTTAACAACCCAAATTAAAACTGAAATGAGTATGTTGGAATGCAGGTAGTTGGAAGGCAAATGCTAAGATTAGGAATTAAACAAGATAGACAAAGCTGGAGTAACTCAGCAGGTCAGGCAACGAGAAGGAATGGGTGACGTTTTGGGTCGAGACCCTTCTTCAGACTAGTCAGGGGAAAGGGAAACAAGAGATATAGACGATGATGTGGAGAGATATAGAACAATGAATGAAAGATGTGCAAAAAGGTAACAATGATAAAGGAAGCTGGCCATTGTTAACTGTTGGGTGAAAACAAGAAGCTGGTACGACTTGGGTGAGGAAGGGATGCAGAGAGAGGGAATGCCGGGGTTACTTGAAGTTAGAGATATCAATTTTCAATACCACTGGGCTGTAAGCTGCCCAAGCGAAATATGAAATGCTGTTCCCCTAATTTACATTTAGCCTCACTCTGACAATGGAGGAGACCTAGGACAGAAAGGTCAGTGTGGGAATGGGAAGGAGAATTAGAGTGTTTATCAACTGGGAGATCAGGTAGGTCTAGGCAGACTGAGCGAAGGTGTTCAGCGAAATGATCGCCCAGTCTACGTTTGTTCTCGCCGATGTATAAGAGTCCATATCGTGAATAACGGATACAGTAGATGAGGTTGGGGGAGGTGCAAATGAACCTCTGCTTAACCTCAAAGGACTGTTGGGGTCACTGGACAGAGTCGAGGGGGGAGGTATAGGGACAGGTGTTGCATCTCCTGCGGTTGCAGGGGAAGATACCTGGGGATGGGGTGGTTTGGGTGGGAAGGGATGAGTTAACCAGGGAGTTGAGGAAGGAATGGTCTCTGCAGAAGGCAGAAAGAGGTGGAGATGGAAAGATGTGACGAGTTCATTTTTGAATATTTTTTTTAAGACGCAGAGGTATATTGTACATTTCCTATGCACCAAGTTACTCTTTTAAAAAATATATAAAAGCAAAAAATTGCACATGCTAAACATCTGAAATGAAATCAAAATAAATTGCTGGAAATACTCAACATATCAGATACCATCTTTGGCAGGAAATAGTTAGTGTTCCAATTTGTTGACCTTTCATCAAAAAGCTATCCATTTAGTGCCACAATATAGAATGCTAACAATACTAATCCTTTATAACACTCTTGGAACAGGGGCAATTATTTTTATTTAAAGAAAATTAGAAAACAATAACAACTCCTCAAAACTTGCCAGTATATCAGCTTGGTGAATATATCGGTTATATTCATGCAAAAGGGAGCACTTCATGCCATTGATGCTCACCAGGTGCACTGTATAATTGATGGTGCACTGTATAATTCCCCTTTTAGAGTCCATTCTATTGCCATTCTTTTTTTCTGAAAATACATTCTGAGTGGAAAGTGAGATACCAGTGCGTTGAGACGAGTTAAATATACAAATGAGGCAAGATAGTATATTCCTAATACCCTCCGACATTTATGTCACCAACATTTGGGTTGCAAAGAGAAACAGTCCCGAAGAACTTAGTGAGATCCTACTGAAAAAAATCCTAGATACACTTTGAGGTGTCACAAACAAAAAAAAATCTAATTGATTATTTCTATCCACTCAGATAGCACTCAGGGTCCTGTAACAATTGCCCTTTTGTAGATTTTGTTTTGAGAATACTTGATGTCTATAATTTGAGTAATATTGTAAGCAGATTTCTTGTCAGATATAAACAACTGATATTAATCCATTTGATACAACACAAGTATAATGTGCTGTGTTACATTTCTGTGAGGAAAGGAGTTCATTTTCCTATAAAAGAAAATGAGTGCTTAGAGCATTCTATTCTCATGCAGCCCCTAATGACTGATGTAGTGAAACAGTGGTTTAGATGCTCTGTGCATGAAAAATAAAAATCCATGTTCTATCCTGATCCCCACAAAACATTATTGCAGCTTTTGCAGTTCCAGTTTTTTTTTAAAAAGGATTGAAACGCATTTTTCTTTTGTTGGTGGAAAACTGATCAGAATGAAACAGTTTGTAATTCTTCATATTTAAAAATACAATACTATGCAGCAAAACAAATTACAATTGCTACTTATTTCTTAGGCAGATACATGGCATTAAAAGTTAAATGGGTTAGCAGTGAGATATCTAGAATATTTACATGAGAATGTTGTTGGTGGAAGATGCCATGGTCGCATAAAAATTAATCTTATTATCTAATTGATTATCTCATTTTACCTGGACTTTGAGATGCTTAATAAAGAGACTAGGATTAAACATTCTTAGAGGTATCTTTTGACCTTTGAAATGACAGTCCTTGGAGAATATGTATTTGGTGAGGTTTCTGTTTTCCTGAGTTATTTCTCTGTTTTCATATTTTAAATAAAAAGTTAGTCAGAAATACTTGGGGAAAAATAACTTGCTCTGCATAAATTATTTAAGTAATGTTTGATTTAGATGTTTGGATGCAATCGTCTCGCAATGTGGCTATATGTGGAGGAGATTCAGTTTGTATCATTGACTGTGAAACTGGGATTGTTCATCACAAGTACAAATCAATTGGAGAGGTAAGTAGAATTATGCAGAAAATTACATTTAATTGAATAAACCCATAGCTTCTCACCCCCATCTCGAAAAACGTGGCGATCTTGCTGCTTGATTAAGCTACATTGCTGATTGTAATGCAGGCAACATGCCCACTTCATACTATCTGAATATTCTGATCATATCATATCATATCATATATATACAGCCGGAAACAGGCCTTTTCGGCCCTCCAAGTCCGTGCCGCCCAGCGATCCCCGTACATTAACCCTATCCTACACCCACTAGGGACAATTTTTACATTTACCCAGCCAATTAACCTACATACCTGTACGTCTTTGGAGTGTGGGAGGAAACCGAAGATCTCGGAGAAAACCCACGCAGGTCACGGGGAGAACGTACAAACTCCTTACAGTGCAGTACCCGTAGTCAGGATCGAACCTGAGTCTCCGGTGCTGCATTCGCTGTAAAGCAGCAACTCTACCGCTGCGCCACCGTGTATTTCTTGCATGCTAACCATACCGTTGATTGGCTTCCAATGCTCACAAGAACCTCCTGACATGTGATGACAATCCAGTGTGTTGGATACCTCTGGTGGGCATTACCAGGAGTCAAGTTCAAAGGACTTTAATGTAGTGCCACTAAAACTGAATGATGCCATCAAAGTAAATGTATCTTCAAATGGCCCACTTGTATTAGTACTTCTTAACCGACCAACCACCTCTCAATCAGTGAGCTGCTGGAGGAACTCAGTGAGTCAGGCAGTATCAATGGAGGTAAAGAGTTGCTTGACATATAGGATACTTATATGTTAATCATCCCTGTGAATTGAGCATACTTGCCTTCAAATAAGGGCAGGGAGGTTAAGCTGCAATTTGTTAAGCTACATTGATTTAGCCAGAACTGGAGTACTGCATTCAGCTGTGGTTGTCACATTGTGAAATTGAAAAGCCTGGGTTTATTCTCATTGGAGCAGAGGAGGTTGAGGAGGTATCTGAATGAGACATTCCAAAATTATGATGAGCATAGATAGTATTGATAGTAGGAAATGTTACACTCTAGCAGAGGTATCGTAAACTAAAGGCTATAAGTTTTGGTTAAGAGGAAGCATTTCGAGGGGAACTAAGGAAGAACTTTGTCATCCACTGATTGTAATGTAGGCTTGCTTTTTTACCAGTTCCATTTACCTCAAAAGTGCTGTGGAAGGTTTGACATAGGGAAGCAAATCTAAATTTGAAGCATATTTTATTCTTCCTGTAGATTCCTATTGTAGGCATGACCTTCCATATGGGGAAACCCACTAAATTTTATTATGAGATATCACCACCATCCATTTGCAGTATCCAGGGAAACGAAAGCTCAGCCAGTTTCACAACCTTTATGATTTGAAAGGGAGTTGCAGTTTCACCATGTTTCTGCTGATGGAAAGGTCACTATATTGGCATTTGTTTCACCCACTTAAACTTGCTCTCACCCGCTTAGCCGAACAGCAGGCAACATGCTATGCCTGGCATGGACTGTCAGCGATGTCTGGAATGCACTGCCTGAGTGTAATGGAGGTGGTTACTCTCACAACATTTAAGTATCCATTCAAGCACTTAAATCTCAAAGGCATGGAAGGGTACAGACCAAGTGCTAGTAAATGAGATTAGTACAAGTAAGTGCATGATAGGTGGTATGGACATAGTGAGTTGAAGGGCTTGTTACCGTGCTATATGACTCCAATATTCTTTGCTGATGTTCAGCACTGCATGCATCCTCGCCACAAACAACATCCGCAGAAAGACTTCCCAGTTTATTGTGGTCCATTCCTCTGCTCTTTCTGATGTATGTTGAATCTCAGGGGGAATGAAACCGTAAGTGGCAACGTCCGGTTTATGCAGCGGTCTTGAAGTCAGTAAAATAAAAATCATCTGTTTGTAATTTTTGCAACAAGACAAGCATGGTCTGCTTTCTGTTGATTATAACATGTTTAGAACTGCAACGTTGAGGGAGGTTGTAGACAAAATAATTATCTTCCAAAACAGTTTCACCGGTTTAAAATCAGCATCGCACACTGAATGATTTGTGTATATCCTGCTCTGCTGATTTTTGTTGGTTACTAACTTTGCTTCAGATAATGTCTTCATCAATGTACCATCCAGCACATTTCATTGGAGAAATGTGTGTGAAGTCTTTGCATGCCACTTTGGTCACCAGGTGGTGCTGTACTGTTCAGAGATTGGGTGCAATGGATCTTAAGGTAGTCCTCAAATCTGCAGTAAGTCAGACACGTGGAGGTTTCGGGTATTTATTATTTTTACAAGCTCCTCAGATTCTCTGTTTTCCCTCTTAATATTTACAATAAATATTTTGGAAAAATTAGTTCATCCAAATTTCTGAGATCAGTGCTTCAAGTATGTTTGATATCAAAGTTTCTTCATGATACCAGCAATTTTGTGATTTAAACATGATGTAGAAAGATTAACATTTAACTGTTATAGTTTAGTTGTTACGACAGATGAGATTTAAATGTTCTGATCATTAGTGATCAATTTCAGTGCCACAATACTTTCCTGTTCGATTTATCTTCAGAACCAATTGATAAAGCCTAATGATGTATTCTTCAGGATTTCTTTTCTCTGGCCTGGACCACCCTTACAGTGATTGACAAGAATCAGAAAAGAAAACTCAATGTATTAGCCGTGGCTGGCCGGATGGGTGTAGTAAAGCTGATTCACACAAAAGTAAACTACTGCTATGGAAGCATAAAGGCTCACAAGAAATCAATCTCGACGCTCTGCTTTTCTCCTAAAAGGGAAACATTTCTCTTCAGTAAGTATTAAACTTGATATGGTCAGATATTTTACAATGATTTCGTTTAAGTGAGGGAAGTAGAGTAAGTCTAATGTTAAATATTGATGGGGAGAATGGAAAACACATTAATAGGTATTACATAGAGTTAAAATGGTGGTAAAAGATCTGCTAAAATAAGCCAATTCTAAATTGTTCGTGATCTTCAGTACAGAAGAGAGAATTTAAGTTGGCATTTCTGAGTGAGTTTAAGAAATTAGTTCTAAATAATTTCTTTAATTGATTGGTAATAGTTCTGAACCACTGCACTTGTTATTGATGCTCATCAGAAGAAATAATCTTTTCTAAATCAAATCATCAAAGTCATTTGTACATTTAAATCTTCCCTTTGTTTCTATGTTCCGTGGGAAAAGTACCCAGTTTAACTGCTAGTAATTACGTTTTCATGACAGGCTGTATATGAATCTGAATTTTGCTCTATTTCATGGATGAGAATTTTATTTTTGTCGAGGGGTATCCTCATCCATATATTACTCTAAAATATGTAAACAAGCCCATTATTACTTATTTTAAAATTCTGCATTTTAAATGATTTATTTTTTATTTTTTTAATGTTTCTATTTACATTATGGTTTTCAGGAATTGTGCATTTGAATCCCCAGATATCTGTTCAGTCATATCTTGAAGCATCTTCCATCTTTTATCATGTTTCTTGATTTCACTTCTCAACCACGTCACATTGAATGTCATTCTGAGGACTGTTACCATCCTCCTTAGCATTTGTCAAACCCCTCTTCCTCACATTAGTTAAAATCTGGGCTCTAAACTTTTCACTTGACCAAAGTGTTAACCTCTTTACTACCACCTTGAATTTTTGTCAAATTCATCCACAGGTCATCATATCATATCATATCATATATATACAGCCGGAAACAGGCCTTTTCGGCCCACCAAGTCCGTGCTGCCCAGCGATCCCCGTACATTAACACTATCCTACACCCACTAGGGACAATTTTTACATTTACCCAGCCAATTAACCTACATACCTGTACGTCTTTGGAGTGTGGGAGGAAACCGAAGATCTCGGAGAAAACCCACGCAGGTCACGGGGAGAACGTACAAACTCCTTACAGTGCAGGACCCATAGTCAGGATCGAACCTGAGTCTCCGGCGCTGCATTCGCTGTAAAGCAGCAACTCTACCGCTGCGCTACCGTGCCGCCCTTTGAACTTTGTTTTTTTTCCAGTCCAACATTCTTGAACTTGTCTCTTCACTATCCTTTTTATTGTTACATCAAATCTCATTGTATAATAATATATAGGAATACTAATCCCTAATGTTACTTCAAACTTTTGTCCTACTTCATTTCACACTAATTCGAAGTGATGCTGCTTCCCTTATTAGTTTAGATAGATGTAGGTTTGTAGGTTTTCACTTAAACCTTGTAATTTCACTCCAGCAACTTTACTCATTCTCTGTAACATGGAAGATTTACTGCTGTAAAACATGACGACTAAAATGTAAAACAAATCCTGGTTCTGACTTGACATTGCATGCACTGGTCCATAAGTTCTTTGTCTCTTGGTAAACCCGTTAAATCAGATGTGTGTGGCATGCCTATAAATGTTTTTACAAGTGTCTGTCACTTCAGAGAGGGTGGGAATGAGGCCAGGGGTTGGGGTGTGTGTTGAGTTGGATGATAGGGTCAAGATCGAGAGTGATGGTTTGGGCATGAATATAGGAGGAGGGTCACAATTGAATGCTGGGAGTGAAATCAGGATCTTGATCAAATTTCATCCCCACCGAATCCTAGTCTATATATCCTTTGCTTGCAGCAAATCTGTTTTCCTTGGAACGTAATTTTTTAATGTGCACTCTGCTGAAAATATTACCTATCCCTAACGGACTTTAAGGAATGTGCTGCATAAAACTGAAGGATTTATATACTTTCATCTTCCAAAAAATAAGGCGATTGAAGTGTTTGAAAAGAACAATATGAACTTTGCTTTATTTTGAAATTGGACCTGATGCCAATTAAAAATATTGAAAAATGGGTGTTATCATCATGAAGCAATTCTTCAATTTCATAGATTTACCTAGATTTACAACGTCACAGATATATGAATGAGAAATCATCTGTTCTCCCCATCCTGCCTCATTGTTGTACCTGTTCAGCATATTTCACTATAAGTGCTTTGACAGTGCTGTGCTGCACACAGGGAAAATCTCTAAAATCTGTTTTGTTGCAGCTAGCCTAAAACATTTGATGTGTTCGATAGGATTTTGTAAACTTCCTTCATGGCAGACACAGAAAAATAAAAGCCTCTGCTATTAAATGGACAGTCCTTTGTAACATTTTAGTGGTTGAAAGGCTGTGTGGAGTGAAGTACAAGGCTCAGTGCTTGGTCATTTATCTTTTTTAGTTTATTAATGAATGATTTGGGCTTCAGTTGAGAACCCATAATTATCCATTTGAGTGGTAATTTTTTGTGTCATTACTTCTGAGAGATTCTTCTATTCACATTTTTATTTGAGTTCACAAATATTATGAATATGTGCCCAAAACATTTTAATGTTAATTTAATATTATAATCAGTTAAACTGGGCTGTTCACAAAATAACAAAAACGGTAGATCCATGAACTATTGAAAGGTAAGTCTTAAAATTCCCTCAGTTTCATAGCACTTCCGATTATAACGTTAATTCACTTTCTTTCAACAGCTGCTTCTTATGATCATACAATCATCTTATGGGATATTGGTGTTCCAGATCTAGATTACAGGTTTCGAGCGAGGTATGTATTATGCAGACTTGAACGGAAACAATTTCAAGGATATCTCCATCTAATCATCTTTGCAATTTCAGGGAATATAATTTATTATTTTGGGGAATATATAGGTCAACTCCGTGTTATGTGCATTCAGGTTGTGTAGGAAAATAACTGCAGATGCTGGTACAAATTGAAGGTATCACAAAATGCTGGAGTAACTTAGCAGGTCAGGCAACATCTAGGAGAGAGGGAATGGGTGGCGTTTCGGGTCGAGACCCTTCTTCAGACTGATGTCAGGGAGGCGGGACAAAGAAAGGATGTAGGTGGAAACAGGAAGACAGTGGGAGAACTGGGAAGGGGAGGGGAAGAGAGGGACAGAGGAACTATCTAAAGTTGGAGAAATCAATGTTCATACCGCTGGGCTGTAAGTTGCCCAAGCGAAATATGAGGTGCTGTTCCTCCAATTTCCGGTGGGCCACACTATGGCACTGGAGGAGGCCCATGACAGAAAGGTCAGACTGGGAGAGGGAGGGGGAGTTGAAGTGCTCAGCCACCGGGAGATCAGTTTGGTTAAGGCGAACTGAGCGAAGGTGGTGAGCGAAACGATCGCCGAGCCCGCGTTTGGTCTCGCTGATGTAGAGAAGTGCATTCAGGTTATGGAAGTTAGTCCTTACGGATTTTAAGTATATGGAATAAAATGCACTCGCAGAATTTAAATCAATAAATCACAATTTTTTTGTTTTCAACTAGGGTTTCTTGACATATGCACAGATGATGCAGCATTACATTATGGAAAATTGTGGTACAGGCATTTTCTAGGAATGCAACCCACCCTTCCCTCAACCCCTTACAATGCTGAGGGCCTCCTTGTATCCTCAAAATGTGGTTATGATTGGAATCATGTTATATACTGAACCAGTTACAATCTTGGATTTAGATGCTTTAATTACCAACAGTAAAATCTAAGTTTAGGTAATTTATCAGTGGTTTGTTTTCAATATTCTAAAGATTATTTACTAAAAATAGGGAAGTTTGTATCTTTGTGCTGATGGAGTGTAGGGAAGATTTCAGGCTGCAGTCTGCATAGACTACAGGCAGAAAACAGCCTGTTGAGTGCTCATCATCTGCCACTTGAAGTGGTGATTGCTCAGATTCTGAACAGGGCTGAATCCCACCTTCCTCAAAGACTGGACAGGCTCAGGAAAGGTTTATGGGATATTAAAATAGCCAGCAAGAAATAGGTGCTAGGGAAATTTGGAGGAAGCTGAGATTAAGTGATAATACAAGACCAGTTGTGGAGAATCTGATAAACAGGAATGGAGAGCTAGAGTGAAGATGTTTGGAGGGTGGTGGCAGTGGGTGGGAAGGGGGATTGAAAAGATCACAACTAGCAGCTATGTTTTGAGGGCATTAGCAGTTATATGAGGGCATTTCAAAAGCTATACCTGAAACAAATGAGGAAGGAGAAACGACACGTCATGGTGGAAACCAAAGGACCTGACGAAACTGCTTTGCTCCATGGTTCATGTTTATGTCTAAAGTTTTCTGCTGTTTGTAGTAATTTGCCACTTTTACTCTGTAAAAATAACTAGCTCATGTGCCACATGAACATTATGTCAAAGTACCTTCATCCATTTGCATAGAAAAGATAAAAATCAATACACTTCTGTAATTGTATTTACCATAATGGGGTGAATTAATTTTTCGTTGCAACTTGCAACAGAATGTAGTGCACTCTCTAAGTAAATATTTAATGGATATAAAACACGTTGATGTAGACTATCAGACTCAAGTAATCTTTTACACAATTGTGTCATTTCATTATGAGCACATTTAGATTTAATAAACAATTTTTGCATAATTGTTAATTTTCTGGGGTACATCTTTAAATAAACTATATATTATGTGATATTTGCAAGGAGTAGAGAAGCAAAATTACCATGTAAAGTACTAAGCCAAGTATAGGAAGAGATTATTTTGTATGATTTTTATTCCGCAAGAGAATAGGGATTTGAAATTAGAATGATAAGATTTAACATCTGTTGTTTTCTCATTGCAACAGTCGTTTGCTGGTTTTGAAGAGTGGTTCAACTCCTTTCAAGATGAGCCTTGTTCCAACTTGCCCTGATCATTACCTTATGGCTGCCTGTGAAGATGGTTGCTTTGCCTGGGACATTATGCCAACAAAACCTGAAGAAAAAAGGCAAGTAGTTTATTCTGTGAGTTAGCATTTAATTGTATTATTTCGTTAAGATACTTTTCCCCAGCCTTGTGAAAGGTTTCCATCTTGTTGAGATCCACACTTACTGCATCTCGTTCAAATACCACTATTCTTGTGCCAACATTCTTGCATTTCATAGGCAATCAACTGTATCTGGTTTACCACATCAGGGGTGTCACAGTGGTGCCTCACAGTACCAGAGACTCTGGCTCATTCTATGTGGAGTTTACATGTTCTCCCTGTGACCATGGGGTTTCCTCCAGGTGCTCCAGTTTCCTTCCTCATCCCAAAGACGAGAGGATTTGTAGAATAATTGACTTTGATGAAATTATAAAATTGCCCCTAATGTGTGTAGGGAGTGGATGTGAAAGTGAGATAACATAGAACAAGTGTCAATGGGGATCGATGGTTGGCATGGACTCAGTGCGCCGAAGGGCCCGTTTCCATGCTGTATCTTTCAATCAATTCAATCAATTTGCTCCACAATTCCATGATCCTATTCACTCTCAAAATCTCTTCAGAAATCCCCTTGTATTTTCACTTGTCTTTTACTATGTAGAACCTTTTACTATTTTTGTAGATCCTCAATTTTTCATAGACTCTGCATTCCCATTAACAAAGTCATAATATTGAAATTCTCATAGAATGATTGGAACATTATGACACAAAAGGAGGCTTTTATATCTGCACCAGTCAAGAGAGAGCTGTCCAGCTGAAACAAGGTCCATAGCCCTGCAGGTCACCGTTTATAAATGTGAAGAGCATTTCTGCTTCCACTACCCTTCCAGACTCATCACTTGCTAGGTGAAAAGATATCTTTTCTAATCCTTCTTTCAAGCAGATTAAATTTCTGCCTCCTAATTTTTTAACTCCTGTACATTAGCCCCTCTTTTTCTGGTTTTTGTTTCATTTCAACCTCCCAATGCCATTCCTATCCTACCCATGACATTTTGTAAAAATTATCCTTTAAACTCGTTTTCTATTCCCGTCATTCATGGGAACCCCTAAATTTAAATTAAAAGTGAATAATTGTGCAAAAAAAAACCCAATTTGGGAACACAGTAGTATTAATATTACTGATGCAAGAAGGACAAATATCCTATGTTCCATAGGAAAGATTCATTTGTTAATGTAACCGTTTCTACAAGTTGCAGGCAGGTGATAAAACACTGAATATCAATGGTAGAATTAACATCTAAAGATTGTTTTGGAATATTTACCAAAAATGTTCAAGTATTTGACATGTATCCTGAATAATAGTGAAGAGCTGATTGTAGTATTTTAGAAGTGCTTCTGTTTGTTTTGGGGGGGGCAAAGTAATCTTTATTTTTTTTTTTTTTTTTTACCTCAGATTAATACCTTCTTCTCCTCTCCCTTCCCCTCTTCTCTTCCCTCTTCCCGCACTTTCTCGCACCGACCCCCCTCCCTCGGGACTACCCAAAGTGATCATGTTAGACATGATCCAACTTAATTGCGGAATTCATTGCCACGGATGGCAGTGGAGGCAAAGTCATTGGGTATTCTTAAGGAGGAGATTGACAGATTCTTGATTGGTGATGGTGTCCAGAGTTATGGGGGAAAGACAGGAGAATGGGGTTAAGAGGGGCAGATAGAACAGTCATGATTGAATGGCGGAGTAGACTCAACGTGACATGCATTCTTCAGCAAATTCTACTTGTCTGAACTTAATTGTTTTACGAGAGATTATTTTTATTACAGTTTCTTCCCTTGGAAACATACCAATTGTGTTTTGAGGATGAAACTCAGTTCCTAGAAGGGCTACATAATGACATTCTGAGGTCAATTTTATACACTTGTTAGCAACTGACATGTACCAAGTTGCTTTTACTCAATCCGAAAATTAAATGCCAGAATTTGGGATTCAGCAAGAGTTGTAAAACCTGTATGCATGAACTCATAAAGCACCAAGAATATGTTGCACTCTATCACTTAGTTTTCTTTTATTTAGTAATTCATATTGATATAAAAAGTAATAAATTAATAATTAACTTGGGAAAGAAGCTCATCATTTGTGTGCTGCCGAGTACAATTCTTTATAGTTAATGTAGAATTTTTTTTTTGACTTCCAGAAACTTTGAGATGGAATTTCTTTTCCCAATTTACAATAAAAAGGATGTTGAAAATAATCACCATATAATTGATACTTTGGCTTTCTGCAGTGATGATCTTATAGGTAAGCAGACCTCCCAACCCTTCCAAATTTGGTGGAAAGTTTCCGCTTTCTTATTTCATTTCTGCCATTCCGATTTCGCCTCACATTTTTCCGCAAAACACATGCCTCGCCGCTCGCCCTGCCTCACGCCGCTGGCCTTGCCTCGTGCCACTGGTCCGGCCTCGCCGCTGGCCATCCCGCTGGCCCGGCCTTGCCTCGCCTTGCCCCTGGCCTCGCTTCGCCGTTAGCCTGGCCTCGCCTCTCTGCATAGCATGAGGCCCATTGATGTTGAGAGGGGATGGGGTGGGTGAATGGCAGGGGTGGTTGGGGGGAGGGGGGCAGGGGAGGGGGAGGTGGGGGTGGGGGGCGGAGGAAGGGAGGGAGAGGGTGGGGGTGGGAGGGGAGGGGAGTGTAGGTGGGGGGAAAGGGGGAGGAGGGGAGTAGGGGTGGGGGGGAGGGTAGTGGGTGGGGGGAGTAGGGTGGGGTGGACATGGACCGTTGTGATTTGCTGTTGAAGACCACTGAAGCAAGTATGTCTTCAATGAAATTAGGTATGTGCAGTTTTAACTCTTCATAACTTAGCCATAAAATGTATGACCATTGTTCTTTTATTCAATACCAAGAGAATTGGGATGTGTAAGGAAAAAGCAAATTAGAAAAAACAAAACAAAACAATTTTTTCTTTGTGTTGTAAAAAGTATTTCTGTTCAATAACCTTTCTATAATAGACAATAGACAATAGGTGCAGGACGAGGCCATTCGGCCCTTCGAGCCAGCACCGTCATTCAATGTGATCATGGCTGATCATTCTCAATCAGTACCCCGTTCCTGCCTTCTCCCCATACCCCCTGACTCCGCTATCCTTAAGAGCTCTATCTAGCTCTCTCTTGAATGCATTCAGAGAATTGGCCTCCACTGCCTTCTGAGGCAGCGAATTCCACAGATTCACAACACTCTGACTGAAAAAGTTTTTCCTCATCTCAGTTCTAAATGGCCTACCCCTTATTCTTAAACTGGCCCGTTGTTCTGGACTCCCCCAACATTGGGAACATGTTTCCAGCCTCTAACGTGCCCAACCCCTTAATAATCTTATACGTTTCAATAAGATCTCCTCTCATCCTTCTAAATTCCAATGTATACAAGCCTAGTCGCTCCAGTCTTTCAACATATGACAGTCCCGCCATTCCGGGAATTAACCTAGTAAACCTACGCTGCACGCCCTCAATAGCAAGAATATCCTTCCTCAAATTCGGAGACCAAAACTGCACACAGTACTCCATTTGCGGTCTCACTAGGGCCCTGTACAACTGCAGAAGGACCTCTTTGCTCCTATACTCAACTCCTCTTGTTATGAAGGCCAACATTCCATTGGCTTTCTTCACTGCTTGCTGTACATGCATGCTTCCTTTCAGTGACTGATGCACTAGGACACCCAGATCCCGTTGTAACTTATATACTCATGATAGGCCTGACATTGTACATGTAGTCCAAGAACTACAGACTGTTGGAAATAATAGTCGTTTTTGAATGTAGCGCATCGCATATGCGCATTTAGCATGCATACTTTTATTTGCTGACAAGTTGCATTATTTGGTGGGATACCTCAGAGATCAGTGCTTGAGCTCCATTTGTTCACAATTTGTTCACAATTTCAATCAACAATTTGGGCCAGGATGACATTTCCAAGTTTCCTGATAACATAAAAGTAGATTTGACTTTGATCATGGACAAGAATGTAAAAGGACTTTGCAGTTAAAAAAAAGCTGGGTAAAGAGTGAAGACGAGGCAGATGGAATGTAATGTTGAAAAACACGAGCAAAAACGTCCACTTTGATGCTTGTACGAGAAAAGTGGAGAATTTATTAAATAGTGCGAGACTAAGTGGTGTTAACGTTCAAAGGGACCACTGACATGCTTGTACACAAGTCATTGAAGCCCAACATGCAGGCAATTAAAAACAAAAGTGATATGTTTATCTATTATATAAGAATTGTGTACAGGAGAAAAAATTGTTAATGTGATTGTATAAGGCCTTTGTGAGCCTTGTTATACATGCAAAGATCCACTAGACTGATTCCACAATTGGCAGGTTGGCTATATGAGGACAGACTAACTAGACTGGGACCTCATTTTCTAGTTTAGAAGAATGGGATGAGATCCTACATCACCTCGTGGCACCACGGGAGAAGAATGAGGAGGAGATAAGACTTTGCCTTCCATCACAGTGAGGGTGTGCCTAGAGCAATCACTGTGATGGCTGTTTTGTGTAAAAAATTATATCTGTGTGTCTTGTGCTTTTTAATGTCTACTGCTGGACCCTGACGTGAGAGGACGCTGGCGTTGAGTATTCGCCGCTTTTCCGTCAGGATAGTTTGTCTGTTTGTTTCTATGTTAATTGTTTTTGTAAAGCGCTTTGAGCATGTGATAAGGCGCTATATAAAATAAATGGATTATTATTATTATAATGTACAATATTCGTAATGGGATTGACAGATGCAGGGAAGATGTTTTACTGGCTAAGGAGTAGACATGAGCCAAGTTTCAGAATAAGGGTTTCAGGCTTATGACTGAGATGAAAAGTTTATTCACAGGATTGTGAAACTTTGGAATTGCCTTCCCTGAAGGGCTCAGGATGTTTAGTTATTGCGTTTAATAACAACAGATTGATTGATTGATTTCTGGACCTTATCACAGAATCCTTTGATTATACATTAGTGCTGCAAAATGGTGCTTAGGAAGAAGATCAGCCATGATCTTAATGTAGAATGAAGGAGGTTCAAAGGGCCAGATTGCTCACTGCCGCATTAAAATTTGTGTCTGGCTTTTCAAATGGAACTGGATATCAGAATGCTATTGTACCTTCAACCAACAATTCTAACCAATTCAGCTTCTTCAAATAAAATCTTGTTTCCTAATTAAATAGAATATGGGTAATGCAAGTTTACCGTCCTATTGTATAGATTTATGGGCCACATAAATGGGGCTTTGTAGCCTTCAGTTTAATGGTTCTATGGCTACCATCTTGCTTCCAATTTATTGCATGATACAGAAAAGTACATTTCTATCCTGATTTCTACCGTCCACAAATGGGTCAATGTGCTGGAGCATTTATTGCATAAGTTAGCCGGGAAGCATCAGGAAAGGCATATGGTGACTTTATCCCTTGTTCCAATGTAATCAAATTGGGCTGCACAATTCCAGCTAAAGCACATATAATCATAATAGTAATTTATCATAATCATAATAGTAATTTATTAGCCAAGTATGTTTTGCAACATACGGGGAATTTGATTTGCCATACAGTCGTACCAATAAAGAGCAAAAAGACACCCAAATAAATTTTTTACATGAACATCCACCACAGTGACTCCCCCACATTCCTCACTGTGATGGAAAGCAAAGAAAAGTTCAATCTTCTTCCCTTCTTTGTTCTCCCACGTTTGGGGCACTCGAACCTTCCGTTGTCGGAGCGATCTTGGCTCCCGCAGCCGGCGATCGGGCCCTCCGCGTCGGAGCGATCAAGCTCCCACATCGGGGGGGGCCTCAGCTTCCCGCGCCGGGCGATCGGACCCCGGGTCGGGGCTGGTCGAACCTTGTGTGGCTTGGAACTTCCCGACATCAGTCTCTACCCAAGACTGCGAGCTCCTTGGTGTTGAAATCTGCAGGCCACGGTTGGAGCGTCGATCGCAGGCTCCGATGGTAAGTCCACGGTCCCGCGTTGGGGCTCAAAGTCAGTCTCGAGCAAGGCCGCCAGCTCCATGATGTTAGGCCGCAGTGCGACCGGAGAGATGATCAGGGAGCTGATACGAGCCTCGTGGATGAATAAAGAGGTACAAAATCTGCCAGGGCATGCAACAATGGCCTTAAATCCGGGGACACTGTAACATACAGTGTTGCCAGGTCAAACCTGAAAAAAGGCATAAAAAGGGCCAAAGACCTTCACAGACTACGTGTGGAAGATCACTTCAAAAGCACTGACACCAGAAGCATGTGGCAAGGCATCAGGGATATCACTGATTACAAGAGCAACCCTGCCTGCCCGTGCAGTGATGTCACACTGGTCAACGAGCTCAACACCTTCTTTGCGCGCTTTGAAACCGGCAACAACAACATGAGTGGTAAAATTCCGTCCTTGGAGGACGATCAGGTGCTCACATTGAGCACACATGATGTACAGGGCACGCTGCAGAGGATCAACCCATGCAAGGCTGCAGGCCCGGTCGGAGTCCCAGGATGGATACTTAAGGACTGGTGCTCAGAGAACAACCTGTCCCAAACACAACTAAGACCAAGGAGCTAATTATCAACCATAGAAGGTTACAGAATGAGGAATACGCTCCAGTCCTCATCAACGGGGACGAAGTGGTGAGAGTGTCCAGCTTCAGGTTTCTGGGCACACACATCTCACAGAACCTCACATGGTCCACCAACACTGCTGCGCTAGTTGAAAAAGCACAGCAACGGCTGTTTTTCCTGAGAACGCTACAAAAGGTTGGTCTGCCACAACAGCTACTGATGACCTTCTACCGCTGCACTACAGAGAGCATACTGACATATGTGTGGTATCTCAGCTGCACGGCAGCAGACAGGAAAGCTCTTCAGCGGGTCGTCTGCAGAGTGTAGAGGATCATTGGGATACAGCTACCAGCCCTGGAGGAGATATGATCTCTACAAGGCACGCTGCCTCAGGAAAGCCACCAGCATCTACAAAGACTCCACATACTCATGCCACTGTCTGTTTGAACTACTTCCATCTGGCAGACGTTACAAAGTCTTCTGCGCCGCACCTCCAGACTAAGAAACAGCTTTATCCCTAGAGCTATAGCTGCTCTGAATCGGTCCTCCTGAGAGCCCGCCATGATCTGTCTCTGCCCCCAGGGTCATCTGGCACAACTGACCCTTGTATGAACCTTTTTTTGCACTTTACCTTGTTCCTCCTTTTTTTTCCTCCCCCCCCCCTTTTTGTTGTTTTCATTTTCGCTGTGATTTATTTATATATTTGATTTGATAGCATTGATATGGAAGCAACATTCAAAATCTCGTTGTACTTGTACAATGACAATAAAGGATATTGTATTGTATTGTATCCGGAAAAAAATCACATCTCTGGCAAGTTAGGAGATTGAAAAAAGTTTCCCACGGCCCCCTCCCCCACCCCCCACATAAAACAAACCAGAGAACATTAACACAAACTTTTAAAACACACTAAAAATAACAAAAAAGACAGACAGACTGTTGGCGAAGCTTCCATCGCTGACGGCGCTACCAGTTGCTTTGTAACAGGAAGAACCTCCCCATTGGTGCTTAAAAAAATCATAAATTACTTGGAGATTTGATGCTAAAGGACTGCTAGTTGTTCAGAGTTGTGCTGCTTGCTATTTACAGAAATAGTGAAAGATTTTATAGTCTTCAAGAAGTACTGTGGCTGAGAACAGCATAAGGATTGCTTTGTGCTTGAGCACCTTGAGGCTGTGAATTTCTATGATGGAGCATCAGTATCAATACTGCCAACTTAGCATTAAAGTTCTTCCAGTGCTGTATCTAAACATAGCACAAAAAGTAAGGAAATTTGTGTTTGGTAGATTATTTCTTTGTTGTAACAATGCTTCTTGGCAATAAATCTTATACCGTTGGAAAGCCTGTTTATTTCCCTTTTAAATGGTGCCACATTTGTAAGGAACATGCATTTGTGGGATGAGCAGCAGAGCTGAGTATATGGGATGCGCCCATGAAAAATTTGCCAAATCTTCTCTGCCAATGCCAAACAGCTTATTCTGCTGTTGCTATTGACTCTTGTTTTGAGCTTCTGGTACCCCCAGGTGCTGACAAGAATGGGATGCCATCCCACAACAGTGTGTGACCAGGCTGGTGACCAGCATGAGGAGGAGGTGCCAGGCTGTTGTGGCTGTGTATGGTTCTTCCACACGCTACTGTGGCTCCTGTTTATTAAATGAATAAATTGTTAAATTGCCAATATGTCTTGTTTCTTCAGACCAATCATCCAATCCACCAAACAACACCGAACAAGAGTCAATGGCAGAATAAGCTGTTTGGCATTGGCAGAGAAGATTTGGCAAATTTTTCATGGGCGCATCCCATATACTCAGCTCTGCTGCTCATCCCACAAATGCATGTTCCTTACAAATGTGGCACCATTTAAAAGGGAAATAAACAAGCTTTCCAACGGTATAAGATTTATTGCCAAGAAGCATTGTTACAACAAAGAAATAATCTACCAAACACAAATTTCCTTACTTTTTGTGCTATGTTTATGTCCTTTGGGATAGACTCGTTGCATTGTCTCAGTTTTGCTTCCTCTCACTGCCTGTACCTCCCTGATCTCATATGTATAGACAATAAATCTCCCTCCCCAATCTACCATTGTTTCTAAAGTGATACCTGCCAATAAGAGGTTTATCACCTTGTCCTGGTGTGCCAGCACTTGATTCCACTATTTGCCCTTACAAAATACCTCAGCTTTGAATGGTATAATTTGGTTTTGTAGTTATTGCAGTCTGGCTTGAACTAGTTAAGCCACAGTTGAAAAATAAGCTATAGTTAGTGACATGTCTTCTCAATGATTAATTCCTGGATTGCCAAGCTGCTACTTATAATGGAAGAATGATGGCATTGTTGTGGCATAGAAGCGAGGAGATGTCAGAGATTTAATAGAAAAGTAATTGAGATGTTGTGGTGGGAATGAAGATTTGAAAAGGATAGCAAAGAGAATCATATGGATGGATGAATTTTAGTTGGTGGCATAGAATGACATATAGTTATGATGAGTATTGGTTGGAGGGAGCAGATGTTACTCGGATGTTTGGGGATGCAGGGTTGTACCTACTGTAGGTTGAGACAGTAGGGGAGAACCATCAGAAATGATGAAAGAAAATTAAAGAAGGCCCCTGCATGGAGAAAGTTGAAACTTCTGACTCTCCAAGAGTGTCTTAAGGTCCAGTCCTTAAACTGCCACGAAAACGGACCTCATTCTCCAGTCAAGACCTGTTGCAATGTTGTCACGGACTTTGGAAACCCGTGATAAAGGTTTGCATAAATGACAGGGACAAATGTTGTGAGCCGGTTGTTGTCTCAGTACATATCCAGTGGCCTCGGGTACAAAACTATCAACAATAACTTTGTCCCACTTTCTTCTCCATTGGCATGAAAATGGTTCTTCAAGCCCAGACGTTTGGGCAATCTTGATTAAAACAGTCATTTAATGCTACATCACTCGTCTGAAGATATCATTTGAAATTATTTGTAATTTACTTAATTGCTGCTTCTTTAATGATTATAGAATCTTTTAGACAAACATATTTTACCTTGTGATTGAACAGCTTCCAAAAGTTCCATGCAAGGTTCAATATACCTGTGGAGCTGGAATAAGACTTTACAAAAACGGAAGAAACAGAATACTAAGGTGCATGCAGAGATTCTGAGAGAGTTTGAGTGGTCCAACACAGAACAGCTTTACATAGCGCTTGCTGCTTGTCCAGGTGAGTACATAAGAAGTCTTGAACAACAACTTTTTCATGATTTTGCTATTTATTTATCCCAATAAACATTTGTTCATCTTCTGCCATTTTATGGTAATATTGTATTCAGTAAACTTTTTTGATGAATTTTGAAGTTTATTTAAATGTGGAATTCCATTATGTTAAATTATTACCCCTCTCTAAATAATGTGTTAAATTAAAAGTGCTTCCTAATATTTTGGTTAAGTTCTACAATTATTATGTGAACATTATTATTGTAATAAGCAAGTACAACTTTAGGTCTTCCAGTGCAGATGATGGGTTTTGATCCCAAACGTCAACTGTACATTTTCTCCACAGATGCTACTTGGCCTGCTGGGTTTCTCCAGGGTTTGTTTTGTTGCTACAACATTAGAACATAATGGTATTTTAGTTACCCATATTTACGGTATTTTATGTTTTCCTCGGCTGCTTATAATCTCTAATATTGCTTGTTAGAAATGGCCTCGTGAGATCCATTGTATCGAGTATCTGCTGTGGCATCATATGTCTGCTGTAGGCATGACAAAACCACAGCATTCTTTGAGTCCTGTGCAATGTTAAAGTCTTCAAAAGATTGAATGATTGGCATGAATGATGATGAACAATTAAATCTTGGGAGGATGAACATAGAACAGTACAGCACCGGAACATGCCTTTTAGCCCACAATGATCATGCCGAACACGGTTCCAAGGTAAACTAATCACCTTTGCATGTGATCCATATCCCTCCATTCCATGCACATCCATTTGCCTCTCTAAATTACAACTTAGCGAAAGTTATCAAACCATCTAAAAGCCTCTTAACTGCCATTATTGTATCTGGCCCCACCACCCCTGGCAGCATATTCCAGGCACCCATCACTCTGCGTAAAACTAAATAAACTTGCCCTGCACGTCTCCTTGAAACTTTGCCCCTCTCACCTTAAAGCTATGTCCTCTAGTCCATGATGTTTGCACCCTGTGAGAAAGGTTCTGACTGTCTATCTATGCCTCTCATAATTTTATATTCAGGTTTCCCCACAACCTCTGACATTCCAGAGAAAATAATGCAAGTTTGTTCAACCTCTTGTGACGATTACCCTCTCAATTCACTAGAGATTGGCCAGTATTCTAGTAAAACTCTTCTGCCCCCTCTCCAAAGTCTCCACATCCTTCCTGTAATGGAGCGAGCAAAACTGCACACAATACTATTAATGCAGCCTAGCCAAAATTTTATAAAGCTACAACATGACTTCCTGACTCTTATAATATTGCCCTGATCAATGAAGGCAAGCATACCATACACCTCCTTTACCATTCCATCTACTTATGTTAACACTTTCAGGAAGCTACGGACTTGGACCCCAAGATCCCTTTGTACATCAATGCTGTTTGGGGTCTTGCCATTAACTGTACACTTTCCCCATACCATTTGACCTCCAACGCCTCACAACTGCTCAGATTAAGCTCCATCTGCCATTTCTCTGTCCATTTCTGTAGATGATCTATATCCCGCTGTACATTTTAACAGCCTTCGTCACTCTCCGCAACTCCACCAATTTTAATGTCTGCAAACATATCAGCCTACATTTACGTTCAAGTCATTTATATATATCACAAACAACAGAGATCACTGCAGAACTCCACTGGTCATAGACGTCCAGACAGAATAATATCCTTCCACCGCAATACTCTGTCTTCACTGAATAAGCCAGTTCAGAATCCATACGAGCAAGTCACCGTGAGTCCCATGCATCTTAATCTACTGATCAGCCTACCATGCGGGACTTTATCAAATGCCTTACCCTGTTTTAAGTTTTTTATTACTTTTATATTCTTCAAGGATCTTGTCTAATTTCAGCTTCATAATCCTTACATATACTTCCTTTTTCTTTTTGACTAGATTTGCAACCTTTCTTGTCATCCAAGTTTACTGACACTTGCATCCTTGTATTTCTTCCTTGCGGGAACATATTGGCCCTGAATTTTAACCAGCTTGCCTTTAAATGACACCCACATGTGGATCTAGCCAAGAGAAATCCAGACGGCCATGGTGGTGCAGCGGTAGAGTTTCTGCCTTACAGTGCTTGCTGTCTGTATGGAGTTTGTACGTTCTCCCCGTGACTGCGTGGGTTTTCTCCGAGATCTTCAGTTTCCTCCCACACTCCAAAGACGTACAGGTTTGTAGGTTAATTGGCTTGGTGTATGTGTAAATTGTCCCCAGTGTGTGTAGGATAATGTTAATGTGCAGGGATTGCTGGTCGGTGTGGACTTGAAGGGCCTGTTTCTGCGCTGTATCTCTAAACTTTAAAAAAGAAGCCACTCCCCATCTACTCTCCGCAGCTCCTGCCTAATAGTGCTGTAATTAGCCTTTATCCAAGATAGCAGTTTCCCCTTATATTCAGACTTAACCTTAACTGAAAACTTAGCATTATAGCATTATATTCAAAGTGTTCTCCAACTGAAACGCCAATCACCTGACCAGATTCATTTCTCAATGCAAAGTCTATTATAGCCCCTTCCATAGTTGGACTATCATCATCCTTTGTCAAGTAATTATCCTGGCTGAACCTTACAAATTCTGTCCCGTCTCAGCTTCTGGTTCTAAGACGCCCTAATTAATATTGAGGACACCCACTACAACAACCCTGTTCTTTAATATCTTTCCATAATATATCCACATTTAAGGCTATCTGGAGGACATAGCTATAACCCCAAAAAGAATTGTTAGGAAATATTATAGGAATAAGGGACAAATAATGATATGGATAATTGTGCTCGGCTGCCTATCAGGAGATCGTCTAGATTACCTACCTATTTTGCATTCTATTGATTGAAAGTAAAATCAAGTTGTGTGTATAAATAAGTAGTCTGCCCATTCTTCATCATTGCATTAAAATACCACTGATGATGTACAATAGGATTGGAAATATTTTTAAACCACTAGTAATGTGTGGAGGTAAGGAAATGTATACATGGAATGTTCTGTAATGGTGTTGATTCCATAATGTGACATCAACCATCGGATGCCACCAGCAATGGCTGCTTCGCCAACAGTCTGTCTGTCCCTTCCTTCTTTGTTGTTTGTATGTGTTAAATGTATAATTTTAGTGTTCTTTAGCTTTTTTATGTGGGGGAGGGGGGAGTTGGCGGAAACTTTTTCTAATCTCTTACCTCAAAGTAGATGCGATTTTTTTTCTGTATCGTTTCTCCGTCCGCATTGCGGCCTAACATCGAGGAGTTGGCGGCCTTTGCTGGAGACAGACTTTGAGAGCTTCACCGCGGGAGCCTGCGGACTTAACATCACGGAGCTCGCGGTTTCTGCTTAGAGACCGACTTCGGGAACAACAAGCCGCAGGAGCATCTATCGCCCCGACGCAGGAGCATCTATCGCCCCGACGCAGGAGCATCTATCGCCCCGACGCAGGAGCATCTATTGCCCCGACACAGGAGCATCTATCGCCCCGACGCAGGAGCTTCGACCGCCCCGACGCAGGAGCATCTATCGCCCCGACACAGGAGCTTCAACCGCCCCGACGCAGGAGCTTCAACCGCCCCGACACAGGAGCATCTATCGCCCCGACACAGGAGCATCTATCGCCCCGACACAGGAGCATCTACCGCCCCGACGCAGGAGCTTCGACCGTCCCGACGCAGGAGCATCTACCGCCCCGACGCAGGAGCTTCGACCGCCCCGACGCAGGAGCTTCGACCGCCCCGACGCAGGAGCTTCGACCGCCCCGACGCGGGAGCTTCAACTGCCCCGACGCGGGAGTTTTGATCACCCCGATGCAGGGGCTTCGACCGCCCCGATGCAGGAACTTCGATCGCCCCGGCTGCGGGAGAATAAAAGAGGAAAAGGATTGGACTTTATTGCCTTCCATCACAGTGAGGAGTGTGGGGAATCTGCTGTGGTGGATGTTTATGTTAACTTTTATGTAGTTGTGTGTCTTGTTGCTTTTTTTTTAGTATGGCTGTATGGTAATTCGAATTTCAATGTACCTTAATTGGTACACGTGACAATAAGTTGGCCTTGAAACCTTGAAACAACATGGTGGGAAATACCATTCAGTCATTTTAATTGTATGCTTTTCATTGACTCTAGTTTCTTTATTTGATACTTTAACTTAAAACAAAGTGGTCAAAGTAAAGGCACTAAAACTTTTAAAATGAAACGTTAAAGAATTGTATTATAAATAGGAACTTTTAAAGAGATCAAGGTTGAAAATAATTAAATATCGCAAAAATTAAGCAGAATTCTTTCTACAGCTGAAAACTATCTTCTATGTGGAGATGAGAAAGGAGACGTTTGGATGTATATGTTCGATGAGATCAGCACTGAATATGTGAATTCTGGCAAAAAGACTTCACCAACGCAGGTATCTTTTACTGACACAAAATTGAATTAAAGTTAGTATCTAGATTTTAAACATTGTCGCCAAATGGTTTTTCCCAAGACATTGTTCATGAGTGGAATACAAAAATTGTAAGATTTCCTACAACCTTTTGAAGAAAATCCAATTTATCTGTTGCAGTTATTTTTAATGTTAGTGTTCAAATGAAATCATATCATATCAGATGGAGTGCCGTTCAAATTTCCCAACTCTCTCTGATGTATGGTTGCATTCTCACTATTATTACTGATGTGGGGAAAAGCTTTTGAAATACTGCATCAATCTTTGGATTTTGAATATGACAATTGTCTCTTGGATACCACTTATCCGTAGCAGGAGTATACCAATTGTGAATATGCCTGTGTTTTCCTGTGAGTCAAGATTATATCAATGCAGAATTTTAGCTTTTTTACCACATTTTTGTCCTACAAACCTTTTTTTTGCGCATTTTCTTAACAAGGAAGAGCTAATCTGGCTGTCAAACCGATAAAACAGTTTAGGCCAGTGATGCATATCTTTTGTTTGGAATGTAAATCCGTGAATCAGATTTACAATCCGAATCAATTTCCAAGGGCCATTCACAAGAATCATAATTTTTACTTTGCCTGAAACAGATATTTTGAGTGATTTTTTTTACAAATGCCATAATTCTCACGGTTCCCTTACCTTCCCTCTGTTCTAATCACTGTCTGCTTGCTATCATTCATTGCCGCATTACTGTTGCACCAGCTGCCTCCTTGAGGCTCAAGCCACTTGCCCCACACTGTCCCACTCTGCTCCACTTGCCAGTGCTGATGTTGGCCCTGGGAACTCAACATACAGCGGGACAGCGCCTTTTATAGTACTGTTCCTGGTTCCAAGGTGCCTCCTGTTCAAATGTCTTAGGACATTACTTTAAAGAGGTTGAACTGGTAGGTAATTTCCAGGGACTGTATGCCTGATGGAGCAGCAACTGACCAAGCAAGTCAGAAGCAAGAGTGCAAAGATTCCAATTTATTTGCAATAGAGTTGCTTAAGACTGTTTTAGCACCTGCATAATGTCCTCACTGAAAAGTTCTGTGTGAAGTAAATTAGAATATCTTTCCATTCTCAGTGAGATCTGGACTGGCTTTAGCTTTAGCTGATTAGAAATTGGCTTCCTGTTTATTTTAAATGTTATAACATATGCTTAGAACAATCTCACAGGAAAATATTGTATTCTTAGTGGAATAGCCTTTGAAGATACAGTGCTTGATTTTTAATAGCAGAGTTCTAAAAGAGTTATTGTACATATTCCATCACAGTTTGTTCTAATACTCAGTTGATTGTCAAAGTTGAAGGGAGAAATAACCGAAGCTATACTTCCAGATCATAAACTTTTATGTTAAATATCTTCAGAGGAATGACATTAGGAGCTTGATTTTCTCATAACCTTCCAATGAGTATTTTGCCAATGTCCATACATAGATGACATGCGAAGGAACGGAAAGGTCTATGAGAAACTATAACTTCAGTGAATAGCATTGAATGATTATCTAACTGCATCAAATAATTACATTGATGTACTTATAAAATACACTGTGAAGGATAGTTAATGCCTACATTTGCTCATCTGACTAATATCTTTGGGTATTTTGCAGATTCTGAAGTGGCCAACTATAGAAGCAAAAGGCGAAATAGTTGAAGGAACTTTGATAAATGTTGCAATTACTGATACAGAATTTAAATATCTTGTGGCAGCAACAGATAAAAACATTATCGTTATTTGGAAAAGAATATAATTATCGTCAGAAGAACTGGATATCCAGACCATAGCCACCTGGACTTTTATCGCAGGTAGACACAAAATGCTGGAGTAACTCAGCGGGTCAGGCAGCATCTCAGGAGAAAAGGAACGGGTGACTTTTCGGGTCGAGACCCTTCTTCAGAGACCCTTTTTTCCTGGACTTTTATCGCAACTGAACGATGCACTCTGGCATCCTAATGGGTCCTGCGATTTATCTCAGAAGTCAAAATGTTTGTATGAGAAATATGGATGAGGTATAAGAATCATTGAGTCACTGCAACAAATTCGAACAGGTTTCATGCTGCTAATGAAAGGTGATTTGAAATAAGTATAGTTAATATATAACGTGCAAGACATTATTTTATTACTGAACAGAAATGTGACTTTTAGTTCTTCTTTAGGCTGCAGGGTGTAATTGCTGTTCATATCATATCATATCATATATATACAGCGCGGAAACAGGCCCTTTCGGCCCACCAAGTCCGCGCCGCCCAGCGATCCCCGCACATTAACACTATCCTACACACACTAGGGACAATTTTTTACATTTACCCAGTCAAATTAACCTACATACCCGTACGTCTTTGGAATCAATGTTCCTTCATTGATTTATGGTCTAATGTTTTTAAGCAGATTTGAAATCTGACACTTTCTTATATATTCTCCCTTATGACCTCATTACTCCATAAAATTTAAAATTAATTAAATTGTCATTGGAAATATTTATCTGCATATTAGAAACGATTGCCTTTTGTGTGTACTTTTTAGAGTCCATCATAGTTCGAGTTTCATGTATAACACCATTGCATTTTTTGTTTACACTTCAAAAATAATTAATCTGGCCAGGAAGTGAAATATTTTATTGTTTTAATGATCGTAAAAACCAAAGATAATGTTATTGCTTCCAACCTAAAGAGTTGTCAAACTATAGCTTCATCTAAACAGTAATCAAACCTTGTATCCTTAAATAAGTATCTTAAAGTTAAACATTGACTTGAAGAGCAAATCATGTACTCATAATATAATATAATCATTGTACATTAAACATCTTGTATGTCATGTGGCTATAGCTTTATTCACCAGAATAAAACAACCATAAATGGAATGATGAGCAAAAAAAACAAACTGCTGGGGGAACTCTGCAGGGCAGGCAGCATCTTTGGACACTTCCCTTCATTCCAAATACATACAGGTTTGTAGGTTAATTGGTTTGGTATAATTGAAATTGTCCCTAGTGTGGAAAGGATAGTGTTAGTGTTCGGGGATCGCTGGTCAGAGCGGACTCGGTGGGCCAAAAGGCCTGTTTCCGTGTGCTGTATCTCTAAACTAAATGTATCTCTAAACTAAACTGTATCTCAACCAAAAAATGCTGCCTGACCGGCTAAGTTCTTCCAGCTATTTTTTTTGAAATTAAAGATTCCAGCATCTGCAATCTCTTGTGTCTTCATTGATGAAATGATCACCTATTATCATCTAACTTACAAACGAATTGTAATGGTCTAATGTTTTAGACCATCTAATGGTCTAATGTGGCTGTCAAAACAGCCACAGCCAGACATAAAAACAGCTTTTTTTCCGTGAGTAGTAGCTCCACTCAATAACCAAAAGTTTATAGTCTCTTTTTGCTCTGATTTATTTCACTCACATGTTTAAACTGTAATGTTGTATTCTTAATGTTTTATGCTTTATTCTTAATCGTTTACTGTATGTTCGTGTTGTTACTTGCGAGTGGAGCACCAAGGCACATTCCTTGCATGTGTACATACTTGGCCAATAAACGTATTCGTTCATTCATCATGTGTGCTATTGATATTTTCTTAATATTTCAGATACAAGAGTAAAATAATCTATTGTTAAAAATTATGCTTTGTATAGTCTGGAATGATTGAAGATGTGGTATAAAATTAGACACTTTCTGTTCTGCTTTATTATGTTTTTCTCTTTTTTTACTTTAATTTATTTGGGGTGCATTTACTTAAAGTAAAATAGGTTGCTGACCTGTCTTGCATATTAATTTATCAGACACCTATTTGATAGAAGCAATTCAATAACTGTCAAAAATAGAATTAAATAGACCATCATGAGCTTCATTGGCTTTTCTCGTAGTTATTTTGAAATAAATCCAGGTTTATGGTTTTCAATGTTTCACCTGGCCATTGCTGCTGATTTCTGATAAATGATTTTTTATGAGTTAGATTTTTAAAAATTGAGCCATAAAGAAAACTACAAATAGAAATCCAGAAAATTTCTCAGAACATTTAAAAACATCTTATCAAATTGTTAACTTTGTGACTGATGACATGTGTTCCTTCTTTTTCTCTGAGTCTGCAATCTGTTTCACTCCACCCACCTTCTGTTATACTGGAAGCTGGTACTGTACATTTAAACCATTATACAATACAATACAATACAATACAATACAATATATCTTTATTGTCATTGTACCCAGGGGTACAACGAGATTGGGAATGCGCCTCCCATACGATGCAATAATTTAAGTAATTTAGACAGCAGCAACCCAACGAAACGAAGGAAGCACTAGGTGGTCCTGCAGAGTGTACCGTAGAGTGCAGCTTCAACAGGACGTTAGAGTCAGGAATTTGCTGTGCAAGGGTTTTTGTTAGGAAGTGATTTTGCTCCAATGTTTGTCTTTAGATTTGCATTCAGAATTTAATATAACTTTACTGTTAGCCAATTGTAAACAGCTGCCTGTCGGTGGCAGTTAACAAGTAGTTACATAATAATTGATACTGCTAACAGGCCGAATCAGATTTGGGGAATTTGGGTATGGCTTATAGGTAGCAAAAATCCTCCTTAAAGAGATTGCAGTTTAAACAGGTATGAAGGTTAAGAATTTGAACAGATATGAAGGTTAAGAATTTAAAAGGTTGAGAATTTGTTGAAAAGTTGCAAGGGGTGTTGTTTGCTATTAAAAGTATTAATAGTTAAATTAAGAAAATGTTTATTTGATTAAATAAAGCAAAAAGACGTTAAGTGTTAACATGTGGGAGTTGGATTTTGCATTTTTGGTAAATAGAGGCTTTTTAGGGATCTTCAGTCCGAATGAATGTATATCTCACACCATGTGGGAAAACATGGACACTCCTTGGCTTTTGGGCAACCACAGGGAAGTGTCATCAATTGTTGGGCTGGACATTCTACTAGGGGCTAATGACACTATAGTGCATCTACATGTGTGAGTGCTATGTAGACAACACTTTTCAGAGATGGTTATTCCGCAGTTCCTTCTGGTAGAAAATAAATGGGTGACTACTAGGCAGTGGCAGATGACACAGGGATCCACAGAGTTTATCTTTTTTCTTTAACAGGTGATTATTTCAAATGCTGGAGAAGATGAGGATTCCTCAGTGGAATACAGTCAAACCACTGGCACATTGAGTGACTCAACTGTGCAGGATAGAGGTAAATGACAGAAAAGCTGAACTGATAGGACATTCAATATTTTAAGGGATAAACAGATTTAGATTTTTTTTTAGAGATACAGCGCAGAAACAGGCCCTTCGGCCCACCGGGTCCGCGCCGCCCAGCGATCCCTGCACACTAACACTATCCTACACCCACTAGGGACAATTTTTACATTTGCCCAGCCAATTAATCTACATACCTGTACGTCTTTGGAGTGTGGGAGGAAACCGAAGATCTCGGAGAAAACCCACGCAGGTCACGGGGAGAACGTACAAACTCCGTACAGACGGCGCCCGTAGTCAGGATCGAACCTGAGTCTCCGGCGCTGCATTCGCTGTAAGGCAGCAACTCTACCGCTGCGCCACCGTTCCGCCCTACTGTGGCCACTGACATTTTAATGGCAACTTCCAGACTTATCCAATAAATTATTTTCTAATTGCCATTACTACATGGAGTCGGAATGAACTTACGCAAATCCGACAGAACAGATCTTCCAGTCATTTTTCCAGTTTAATTAGTTGTTTATTGAAGTAGTTGTAGAAACAAGGAGATGAACATACCAGGCTGTACTTATTTTGCATACAAGTCGAAGCTGGCTGCTCTGACCCTGGTCTGGTCCCAGGTCTCCAAGTCTTTCCCAGGTCTGTTCCCCCGTCCGCTCACAGGTCTGGTAAGAACTATATACTCACCCTCCCTGTATCTGACCACTCCCAGTCTGTTATGCCCATATATACACCACCCTGTTCATCTAATGACCGCCCCCAAGTGTCCAAAATAATACGGCAAGATATATCTAGACAAAATAATATAATATGCCAACAGTAGCTAATCTAAACATAGATGGCTCCTACAGATATAATTACAGGATACTATGTTGTCTCCCTGTTGCCAAGATCAAGGATGTAGAGAATTTTGAGGAAGGATGATTGCAACCAGAGATGATTATTTATATTGATACCAAAAATCTAGTTGGAAGGAAGGATTAGAGTCTGCAGGCAGGTTACCGTGATTTTGGAATAATATGAAATCTAGGAAATCAGAAGTGATAACCAGTGGTTTATTGCCTTTGCAACTACCTTTGTATAGAAATGAGGAGTGTAGTGTAAATAAATGTGTGACTGAAAAGATGGTGGAGGAGGGAGAGTTTTATGTGTGCCACGTTTGGACTTGTGTAGGGGAGGTGGGGCCAGTACAAGGCATAAGCGTTGCATCAGAACAAGCGTGGAACCATCTCATTACCTAGAAGTTTGTTGGTACTTTACGGATGGATTTAGAGTGATACAGCACAGAAATAGGTCCTTCAGCTCTTGCCTAGACCAACCAAAATAAACCATCTACACTCATCTCACCTGCCTGCTTTTGGACCATATCCTTCTAAACCAGACCCATTGTCTGTGAGCAGATGGTGGGCCACATCTATCGCCATAGTTAATAAATGGAGTTAATAATAATACATACTAACTAAACTTTGACTTATATTCATATATTTAAGCAATATTATGTCTTCTGAACATAGCAGTTGTACCAGCATCTGCAGTTATTTTCCTACATAGAAGTTAGTTTGAGACACTGATATTGAATCTACCCTCATCCCTTTCTAACTCTCTGTTTGTCTGACTCGTAGCAGTTAGTGTGACACTTGGTGGTGTTTTTCGCTCGACAGTCTCTCAATATTAGGTATTTATTCACAAAATGCTGGAGTAACTCAGCAGGTCAGGCAGACTTCGTCAGACTGATGTCAGGGGGGCGGGACAAAGGAAGGATATAGGTGGAGACAGGAAGATAGAGTGAGATCTGGGAAGGAGGTGGGGAAGAGAGGGACAAAGGAACTATCTAAAGTTGGAGAAGTCAATGTTCATACCACTGGGCTGCAAACTGCCCAGGCGAAATATGAGGTGCTGTTCCTCCAATTTCCGGTGGGCCTCACTATGGCACTGGAGGAGGCCCATGACAGAAAGGTCAGACTGGGAATGGGAGGGGGAGTTGAAGTGCTCGGCCACCGGGAGATCAGTTTGGTCAATGCAGACCGAGCGCAGGTGTTCAGCGAAGCGATCGCCGAGCCTGCACTTGGTTTCGCCGATGTAAATAAGTTGGCATTTAGAGCAGCGGATGCAATAGATGAGGTTGGAGGAGGTGCAGGTGAACCTTTGTCTCACCTGGAAAGACTGTTTCGGTCCTTGGATGGAGTTGGGGGAGGTAAAGGGACAGGTGTTGCATCTCGTGCGGTTGCAGGGGAAAGTGCCCGGGGTTGGTGTGATTTGGGTAGGAAGGGACGAGTGGACCAGGGAGTTACGGAGGGAACAGTCTCTGCGGAACACAGAGAGGGGAGGGGATGGGAAGATATGGCCAGTGGTGTCTTCCCATCCCCTCCCCTCTCTGCGTTCCGCAGAGACCGTTCCCTCCATAACTCCCTGGTCCACTCGTCCCTTCCTACAAGAGGCCAGATGCAAGATGCCATCTAAATGGGCATCAGTCAGTCGGTTTCTTAATTTACTCTTCGTGTATTTCATTTTTGAGAAGAGTTGCTTGCACATGTAAGTACTGCCGAACATTGATGTCATTTTTTTCACATGATCTACCAAGTTGGCATACAGACCAGTTTCAAGAAGATATTTCCTGTAGAACTCTCGTAGAAATACGTCCATTGCATTAAATTTAGATCTTGATACATCGCTGCACTGCATCTCAATAAGTTCCATTTGAACATTTTCTGGTGCAATGTCGATGTCCACAACAATTGAAATGGCAAACTGCCTGAATTTACTTGTTTATGAGCGATTGTCAGCGAAACGTGAAGAAAACTCAGTTTCCAAGTCCCGTATCACAATCACAAATGTGTTGGTGTCTGTCCGTTGGGTCCCCTGGAGTCTAGGGAAATGAGCGTAGCATGATTTCTCAAGCTGGCATTCCCACCAGTCGTAGTTTTGTTTTGAAGGTGACAAATGTGTCCACAATCTCATGTATGAGTCGATTTATTTCCTGAAGTTGCAAGTTGAGGTTGTTTAAATGAGCTGTAAAATCTACCAGAAATGCTAGACTCGAAAGCCATTTAGGATTGCGAAATTCGGAGGCATTCACATTTTTACCTTAGAGGAATGTTGCTATTTCTTCCCACAGAGCATATACTCTTTCTAACATTCTAACATTGCACCTCGACTGAGCCACCGAACGTCGCAGAAGTAGAGCAGGTCTCCATACTGGGCCTCTGCTTCCGACAAAAGTTGTTGAAACTGACGATGGTTCAGTCCCCGAGACAATATCAGGTTTACTGCTCTTCCTACTACGTCCGTCACATCCTTCAAATTTGAAGACTTGGCACACGATGCCTCCTGGTGGATTAGGCAGTGTATTTTTTTTATTTTGTGGTTACTTCCAAGGCCTTCCATGTGGTTTTGAAGCAGAGCCATGACACCTTTCTTTTCTCCAACCATTGCTGGCGCTCCATCAGTTGCTACGCATACTAACTTAGATAGAACCAGCTCCATGTCTGTGGTGCACTTGAGCAATGCTTCAAGAATGTCTGCTCCTGTGGTTGTACCCTTCATAGGTACCAGTTGAACAAACTCAACAGTGTCGAAAGCTGAATTTACTCCACGTATAAACACTGCCAGCTGTGCGGTGCCTTTGGTATTTGTACTCTCATCGAGCGCTATTGAGAAGAACTGGAAATTTTTGCAATAGTGCTTTAAACAGTTTTTCACATCCGCTGCTATTTCTTCTATTCTTCGTGCAACTGTTCTTGCAGAGAGACTGACATTTGAAAATGAAATCTTTTTCTCGGGACACAGAATGTCCACAACTGCCATCAAACATTCTTTCACAAAATCTCCGTCAGTGAAGGGCTTCATTTTTTTGCTATCAACGTAGAACATGTCCTAGCGTAGCTAGCACATGTGCTTCTGATTCTACATTTTATTTCTTGAACTTTGATTTGCGAGGCTCCATTTAAGGTTATGAAGTCATGATTCCTTGCTTGCCTACTAATTTCACTGAATTTTGGGTGTTTTGTTTCATAGTGCCGCCTGATATTGAACTCCTTGCTCACAGTAACACCTGCGTGGCAGATAAGGCATGTGGGTGTGCTGTATAAAGAAGTACTTTTCTGTCCAAGTGTCTTGGAAGACTCGGCACCCAGCATCCACCTTCCTGCGTTTTGTAGCCATTGGGGTTTGCTGGATATTTCTTTGGGTTTAACATAAAAACACGTATGTAGACTTGTATGCAGACTTGTAATACCCCTGATACAAAAAATAAGTAAGAGAGTCACTTTCCACCACAGCTAATCATAGTTTTGCTGTGCTAACTGCCCTTGTTCTAGGATTCTAGATGACGGAAGTCCTAGATGAAGTCTAGATGATGGGAAAAAAAATGAAGGCAGTCTAGATGACGGAATAAAAATACGCCTGCGGTCTGGATGATTTTGAGTTACGGGCCGGATTTGGCCCATAGGTTGCCGACCTCTGTTCTAAACCTTTCCTTTCCATATACCTGGTCCAAATGTCTTTTAAATGTAGTTATTGTACCTACCTCAAATACATCCTCTGGAAGCTTATATAATAAGCTGCCAGAGGAAGCTTCCATATAACCATCACCCCCTGTGTGAACTAATTGCTCCGAGGTTCCTATTAAATCTTTCCCCTCTCATCTTAAACCTATGTCCTCTGGTTTTTGATTCCCCTACTCTGGGTAAAAGACTGTGTATTCACGCTGTCTTTTTCCATCGTGATCTTATACACAAAAATTAGATTTCAATGAGGAGGGAATCCAACTACAATTTCAATAGGGAGATCACGAAGTTGAATGCAGAAGGCAAGGGATTAGTAAACATTAGTAAACATTCTGTAAAACAGAAAATAATGGCAGAAAAAAAACAATTTTAACAATGCTTAATAGTGAATATGTGACACAATGCGTAATAGTGAATGTGTCCTGATGGACATGTGGGAGGATGATATTGTCTATTACTGAAAAATGGTCTAAGTTTGGCCTGGAATGACAGTTCCACATTCAGGTCCTGGATGGAATAGAGAGGCGTCAACAGGAAGAGGTGTCACATTGATGGTGAAGTAAACCACCTCTGTGGGGAAGAATGGAAAGCTGTAGATCAACAAATGAGCCCATGTAGGTTCAAATGAGATGAAAAGAGGCCAGTCATGGGAGTTGTATTTAAGATCTCAGTGTCCAAAGGGGGGTGGAAGTACAAATATAGACGTACAAAATATAGAAATCCAAAACGAAGGGAAGATTTGTAGTGGATTTTAACTGCCCCAGCATTTACTAATTCAATACTAGAGTAGAAGGAAATGAAAGTTTAGAATTCAGAATTATTTCAAGGGGACTTTTAAATCAGGCTAACCAAGAGAGGGTGCTGGGCTGGAAAGGTGAGCATTTGGGAGCGATCATAATTCAGTTAGATTGATCATAGAATGGAAAATAACAAAAATGTATAAGGAGTAAAAGTTGTAAATTGGGCTAAAGCCAGTGTTACAGGCTTTAGCCCAGATGTGATTTATCGATTGCAAATGGCTGTTTGAAAACAGATCCCTATTAGGTTTCAAACAATTTTATTCCATTTATGGTTGTTGGTTATGAAGTGTTTATGTTAGCAAGTTACTTGTAAAGTATCTCACTTACTTGAAAAAAGGAAACTGAGCATAATGTATCTTTAAGCAGAGAACATACTGTTCTCTGTAATCATTTTATGATTCTGTTGGACGGGTGAGTCAGAGGTATTCCTTCTTTGCAACAATGTAACATTGGTTTTGGTTTATTATTGGTTTATTATTATCACGTGTGCTGAGATACAGTGGGGAAAAAAATTGCGTGCTCTCCAGTCAAATCAATCTACACATGAATGCAATCAACTCATTATTTCATGTACAACAGATAATGTACAGAGAAGAATACCAGCGTGCAGAATGTAGTGTTACAGCATTCCAGCTACAGAGAAAATGAAGATAAAACAAAAATGCAAGGGCTGCAATGAGGTAGGTGGCAGATCGGAACTAAACCTGTTTATGAGAACACTGTTCAGCAGTTTATTAACAGTGGGAAAGAAGCTGGTCCTGAATCCAACGGGTATGTGCTCTCAAGCTTTTATATCCTCTGCTGGAGGGGAGAAGAGGGAATGACTGGGGTGTAAATGGTCCTTGATTATGTTGGCTACTTTTTCGAGGCAGCGTGAAGTGTAGATGGAGTTGCTGGGGGAGGAGGGCTGGTTTGTGTGATGGACTGTGCTACATCCACAACTCTGCATTTTCTTGCAGTCATGGGCAAAGCTTTTGCCAAACCAAGCTGTGATGCATCCCGATAGGATGCTTTATGTAGTGGATCTGTGGAAGATGGCAAAAGTTGTTGGAGACATGTCGAACTTCCTTAGTCTTCCAAGAAAGTAGAAGCATTAGTGTGCTTTCTCGGCCATAGGTTGAAAGTGGTTGCTCCAGGTCAAATTGTTGGTGATATATTTGCACCCAGGAACCTAAGCTCTTGACCATCTCCACTTCAGTACCATTGATGCTGATTGGGACATGGACACGACCTTGTTTCCTAAAGTATAAACCTGTGGTTTTCAAATGTTTTACTAGATAACCCACTATAACTGAATAGTTCATCCTCGCAACTTATTAATGAGTTCTGAGTTCTCTGGCCTGTACAGACCCATAGCCCCCACTTTAAAAACCAATGGTCCAGAATAGTCCACTAACAGCTTAGAACTGCAATATCTAAATAACTTTGTGAGTGATATCTTGCACATAAGTCACAGCCTCTGGATTTATAATTATGCCATGTCTCAATGCATTCATGAAGTGATTACAGCAAGCAGAAATTACTTTATTGTATTACAATTTTTTGAGTTGCATCCAAGTTACAAGTGATCATTTGACTGCCTACATATAATATTATATTCTGTCTGGGAAAATACTTATACTTTATGAACTGTTGGCCAATGGGCAATTTTGGTTAACTTGACTATTTCGCAATTTCCTCTACAATTTTTAAAGTTCTAAGGACAAGACAACTTTCTGAAAATTGGGTGAATTATCACATTTCGTTTCCACTATGTTTGCAATGAAATCTTTAACAGAAGAATTATTCTTTTCACAGAACCTGATTAACCTGCTCTGAATTTACTGTGATTTCAATTTTTTTTCAAATTTTCAGAATGTGTTCATTTTGTCCATTTGGATTATTAAAGTGACTATGTTTACAATGGACGTTGCAATGCTGGTACTTAATCTCTGCTTTCTGGGAAAGGAGGATTATACCAGAGTACCCCTGAAGTGCTACAGTTGTGACCAGCTTCAACAGAGAAGAGTCTCCTTTGGTAACAACAGAGCATCTTCCTGCAGTCTGCCATGGAGGAGGTGATTGCAAGTCCTCTGCAAACTTCATTCTTCAAAGAGAGGCTCCCCGTCCATCTGGAGGTACCGTGGGACACTGGGACACAGCGTAACTCAGCAGGTCAGGCAGCATCTCTGGAGAACATAGTTAGGGGTCGAGACCCTTCTTCAGACCCTGCAATGCTGCCTGACTTGCTGAGTTACTCCAGCGCTTTGTGTCCTTTTGTGTATAAACCAGCATCTGCATTGTTTCTACATGGAGGCGCAGTTAGCATGATTTTCACCATGTGATAACTCCAAGATTGCACCAGTCGGCCTCCTTCAACTTCAGTAAACCTTATTCCCCCTGAGTCATGGAGTTAGTGAAATTGTTCTCATATTTGGCTTCCTATGGTAATTGGTCTCCATCTTACATACGTTCCATAACAGCATGCAAGCAATGACACTAACCAGAGTTAAACAAGGTTGTGTCATCGATCTGTTATTTTTAACAATACTTTAACAATTTTAACAATACTTCTTGCTGCCATGTTGTAGCTCAACTTCAGGAGCTGATCTTCAATAGTAATGAACAGTTGTTTAACCTATGGTGACTACATTCCAGAACCAAGGTCACCCCAACCTCACTATCAAATTGCAGCATGCAGCTGGTGTTTGCACTTTCGTCCATATCTGCAGCACGTCTACCAAAGCACATGAGAGGCCCTCTATCAACACGCACTCACTGCACCACAATGTCCTCTGACAATAATGTTTGTGACGAGGGCCTACAAAAAGAGGACGACTTCTCACATCTCAAGAGCCTGGTCTTGGAGGTTGGGCACTGATGACTCAGGAGCTTTCCTCAGTCATTGCTTGAAAGGATATTTGAAGATCAAGACCTCAGACAGAGGACAAAACGCAGGGTTGACAGGGCAGTGGTGGTCTCTTCTCCACTCCATGTGTGAGATCCGAAATACCTACAAGGTGCCAGAACAATGCTACCATTGCTGTCTCCACAATATCGCAACAAATACACTGAAAGTTTAAGCAGGCCAGCATCAACGTCTTCTTCCAGGCCAATATCCCCAGCATTGAGGTCCTAGTTATTCACAGTTGGTTATATCAGTCATGCCACTTTGTTCATATGCTCAACACAATGCTCTCAAAAACAGATACTCAATTTCGAGTCCTTCTAGAGGAAGAGATTACCAGGCAGCCAGTGAGAAAGGTTCAAGGACATTCTCGAAGTCTCCCTGAAGGAATGTAACATCTCCACTCACTGCTGGGAAGCCCATGACAGCTCAAACTGAGAAGGAGCATTTGGGATGATATTAGGAATGTTAAGCACCCGCTCTTTGGGAACACACCGAAGCTTAGCGCAGTCTTGTGTTCCTTTTACCACTTTCCAAGAGGCAAAAAGAACACAAGAAATCACAAGCTTCCCTCCCTGCCAGCCACCTCCTACACCAATGTTGGAAGAGGCTGCTGTTCCCGAACTGACCTCATCAGTCACAAAAGAACCGACAAAACTGCAAAATGAAATTAAGCAATCGTCCATCGCAAAGAATTGCTTAAGATTTTGAAGAACAAAGGGAGATAGTCGCAAAATGCTAGAGTAGCTCAGCGGGACAGGCAGCATCTCTGGAGAGAAGGAATGGTTGACATTTCGGGTCGAGACCCTTCAGACTGATGTCAGGGGAATGGGCGGTATAGAGGTAAAATGTAGTCAGAGACAGTATGACTGGTGGGAGAACTGGGAAGGGGGAGAGGATGGAGAGAGGGAAGGCAAGGGCTCCTTGCAGTTAGAGAAGTCCATGTTCATACCGCTGGGGTGTAAGCTATCCAAGCGAAATAGGTGCTGTTCCTCCAATTTGCGCTGGGCCTCACCCTGACAATGGAGGAGGCCCAGGACAGAAAGGTCAGATTAAGAATTGAAGGGGGAGTTAAAGTGCTGAGCAACCGGGAGATCAAGCAGACTGTGCGGAGGTGTTCAGCGGAACGATCGCCGAGCCTGTGCTTGATCTCGACAATATACAGGAGTTGACACCTGGAACAGCGGATACAGTAGATGAGGTTGGAGGAGGTGCAAGTGAGCCTCTGCCTCACCTGAAAAGACTGTCGGAGTTTTGGGTCCTGGGCCTCCTCCATTGTCAGAGTGAGGCCCAGCGCAAATTGGAGGAACAGCACCTCATATTTTGCTTGGATAGTTAACACCCCAGCGGTATGAACATTAACTTCTGTAACTTCAAGTAGCCCTTGCTTTCCTTCTCTCTCCATCCCCTCCCCTTCCCAGTTCTCCCACCAGTCGTATTGTCTCCGACTACATTTTATCTCTGTACCGCCCACTTCCCAGACATCTGTCTGAAGAAGGGTCTCGACCTGAAACGTCACCCATTCGTTCTCTCCAGAGATGCTGTCTGTCCCGCTGAGCTACAATAGACCACATACAATAGGTGCAGGAGTAGGCCATTCGGCCCTTCGAGCCAGCACCGCCATTCAATGTGATAATGGCTGATCATTCACAATCAGTACCCCGTTCCTGCCCTCTCCCCATGCACCCTGACCCCACTATCATTAAGAGCTCTATCTAACTCTCTCTTGAAAGCATCCAGAGAATCGGCCTCCACTGCCTTCTGCGGCAGAGAACTCCAGCATTTTGTGTCTAACTTTGATTTAAACCAGCATCTGCAGTTCTTTCCTACACAAGAAGAAAGGGAGAGTACTTTAACACTAAAATTGCAAAAGCAGCATAGTTGAACTTAAAATATCCATTAATACCGTGATTTGCTGGGAAATCGCAATTTTAATAAAGTAATGCTGTTTAAATACAGAATCACATGATTCAATGTTTAAAGTTTCATGACTATGACCCACAAACCTGTATTCATCTCAAGTGGAGAGAGTTTACGACTTCAGGTTCCTGGGTGTTCGTACCTCTAATGACCTTTCTTGACACATCCCAACACATTGATACAATCATAAAGAAAGCCCACCAACCCCTCTATTTCCTCAGTAGATTAAGAAGATTCAGTGTGTCAACGAATATTCTCATCAATTTCTATAGTTGCACGGTAGTAAGCATATTGACTAGTTGTATCATGCCCTGGTTTGGCAACTTGAATGCCCAGGAATGAAGGAGATTTTAGTTTAGTTTAGAGATACAGCGCGGAAACAGGCCCTTTCAGCCCACCGGGTCCGCGTTAACACTATCCTATACCCACTAGGGATAATTTTTACATTTACCAAGGCAATTAACCTACATACCTGTACGTCTTTGGAGTGTGGGAGGAAACCGAAGATCTCGGAGAAAACCCACGCAGGTCACGGGGAGAACGTACAAACTCCGTACAGACAGCACCCACAGTCGGGATCGAACCCAAGTCTCCGGCGCTGCATTCGCTGTAAGGCAGCAACGCTACCGCTGCGCCACCCTAATAAGAAGTTGTGGACCTTGCCCAGTCCATGACAGGTACTGACCTCTCCACCATAGAAGGGATCTCCAGGAGGCGCTGCCTCAAACAAGTAGCCAGGATCACCGAAGACCCAAACTACCCTGGCCATTCTCTCATTTCCTGTCTCCCATTAGAAATGGGAGTCTAAAACCATGTCCACCAGGTTCAAGAATAGCTTTCCCCAACCACCATCAGGCTCTTGAACACTCAACACTAACCTTTGTACTATGTTCGGGTGCACTAAGGACTTTGGGCTTTTCTGTACTATTGGGATTATTAATGAATTACGTTTTGTTTATTATATATTATCTATGTGTATTGCGTTACAGGCCTGTTGTGCTGCTGCTGCAAGTAAGAATTCCATTGTCGGCACATATGACAATTAAACCCTGGACTCTTGCCTGAAGTTTAAATTGCTAGCGGTGGTGTTGCAATGATGTCATTAATTTTGCCTCTGTTTACACACCTGGTGCAGGATTAGGTCAGTGAAGCGGTCGACAATGCTCTATCCATTTGCAGCATTGACTAAATCAGGAAATTAAAAAAGTCACGTTATTTTTTTATTTATTTAATGCAAACAAAAATAACTGGGGAAAAAGAAGAAGAAAAAACAAACGAATCGACGTTTTAATGTGCTGCTGGAAATTTAATGTCAGTGAAACACAAAAATTTGATTTATCGTGACGTCTGTGGTATCCAATGGCTGTGGGGAAGATCCCTTCAAACCATTGGTGCCGTGGTTATTAATAATTGCACGAGAGGCTTGGAGCCAGCCAATGAATAAGACTGGGCAGTTGTTTGTCCTTGAAGGCCGACAGCAGAAATGTGCTGGCTGCATTAGCGAGCCGTGCAAGCAGTGCCTAGAGATGGATCCGAATGGCAGGGGCTGCTGTGCTCCACGGTGGAGGCACCATTGTCTGGAAAGCAAAAGTCACATGTGTCTGTTCGTGGACTAAAACCCACAGGAAACGGGTGAAAGGACTCTTCGGAAGGGTGCAAAAGGCCAAAGAGTCTGAGTGAGCACAGCTCAGTAGGTGGAGGCGATGGCCAGCGCTTGGAGAGGGCGAGCGGTGGTGTTTGTGTGGCTTGCCGGCGGCCGACGACCTGCCCTGTATCCATTCCCAGCTCGAGTCCTCGGCTTCGCTGCGACCCGACCGAGTGGTGGCGGCTCGACGAGGTGGCGGTCCACCTTCTCCATGACAGGCTATTCTGAACTAAGCAGGGAAAGATCTAAAACTGTCTCCTCCTTCTACAATCAATCCGCGATAGATGCAGCAGCTGAAAAGGTCACGATAACAAATCTTTTGTCTTTCTCAAGCTTCTGTTCTTAAAGGTGGGACCGGGGGGGGGGGTGGGTGTGGCTGGAGAGTTTTCAAATTGATTGTAGCAAATATTAGAATTTCTGACCCGTTGTTTCATACATAGTGGGTGAAATAGAAGCCCAGTTGTTTAAGCTTGAACAGGGGGTTCAATTGCTGAGGTTAACATTTCAATGCTTTTTGTGTAGGATGGATCCAGTATTTTGTGAGTCTATAATAATGTTTATTGCGGTACTGAGTTCTAAATTTGCTTCGACCTCACTTGTGACAGTTAAAAACTTTAGATCCCTGCCCTCCCCAACCTGTTTTCTGTATGCAGACTTTGTTTGCTCTGAATATTTTTTCCCTTCAAATTGCTGCTGTTCAGAACTGACTGAGTGTAGTATGTTCTGTCTTTTGTGATTGAGATTCACAATAAAGAGGTGTTTTAAAACGATTCTTAACTGCTTGACATATGTGGCAGCTCTGCTGTGCTCTCTGCTCCCAAGTCTTTCAGAGACTTGTTTACTTCAATGCTCACCCATATGAATCTGCTTGAGGATGAAATTTCCCCTCCCCCCCCCCCCTTGCAGATTTTTGGAAACTATTTTGTTTCTTCTGAAAACCCACACCGTGAGTCGTGGGTGTTGTTGAAATCAACTTCCCCCACCGACCCGGATATGGGTCGCTCATATGTGACCACCTTCCAAAATTATTTTAATTGTATTTTCTCCTCTCTTGCTATGTTTTCTAGTCTGTACACTAGCCCTGCCTGAATCAATATCTGTCAGGTACAGCAGTTCGGGCTAACCAGGGTGACATTTCACTCTTTACTCATTCACTCCCATGACTGTATCGAGCATGATATTTTAACTTTGTTAAATAAGTTAATTGGCTTCAACTTCAATCTGGTTTTGCTAGAATTTTACATTTTGGAACCATGTGATTCAATGATTTAAATTCTGAATCATTTTGGACCATAAAACATTGGAACAGAGTTAAGCTATTTGGCCCATCAAGTCTGTTCCACTATTTGTTCATGGCTGATCTATTTTTCTCAATCCCATCAATCTTCTAAAGCCTTCCCCTTGCAACATTTGACACCCTTACTAATCAAGAAACTATATCAATGTCTGTTCTTTGCCGATGAAATGGAGGGCAGGGATTTGACTTCCAATTTCTTTAACTTCTTCATGGCCTAAAGATAGTAAAGTGCAAATTTTTACCTGCTCTAACAGATCATCTTGTACAAAAATAAAGCCTCTCAATTGCGTAAACTTAAAAGTTTGTTAGGCTATTTCTGCATTATTGCTTTTGGGTCTGAAGTCGCACACAGACTGAACGATTTCCTTCTTGGAAACTATTGATGCAGGTGTATTTTTATTTGGATCCCACAACTTCATTGACGCCGTTACTTATGTAAGATTTTATTTCTTTGTTAACTGAATTCCTATCCCCTAGCTGTAATGGTGGGATGATCCTTTGGTCAAGCAATTTACCATGCAACCATATTCAATTAGCGAGTGGATTGAAACCCAAGAATTTTAACTTGCAGCCGGGCGCATGCTGTCCAGTTGGGTATTCAGGAGCGGGGGGGACTCAGTCAGTTGTGTGCAGTCTTGATGAATGTGTGGTACGAATTAATAAGTTGCATGGTTCAGTCTTGACAAGCATGAAAATTTCAGGGTGTATGATGCAGACTGGATCGGTACAAGTAGTATTGCATCACATTGGATTAATAATTAATTTGGGGAGTAATATGTCAAAATTTCATAACATCATTTTACATTTGCAGAGTAGCAAAGCACACTTTATATAAAATTCACGGAATGTGTAACATACAGGGAAATATACGACACATTTTGGAGCAATGAAATGCATTTGGGATTAGTGTAACACTTTTCATAGGGTGGTGCAACACTCCAGTGTGTTGCACATTTGTAAAATAATGCATTAAGAGCAAGCCATGGCCGTTCGTGCCATCCATTAGTGTATAATTCAGATTTTCTAATGATGCAAAACAACATCAAAGTATACAGGAAGTGTTCTGCAGGCTGAGCAGCATCAATTGAGATGTTGAGGACTCGTCAGACCTTAGTAAAAAGACAGCTGAGTGATGGGATGCAGTCTGAAGTTGTCAACATAACAAAAACTTAACCTGGAACAAATTGAGGGGGATTAAAAAAAATACAGCCGCATCGGTGGAAATGAGAAATTGTAAGGGTAAAAAGACCCTAATGGGAGTTATCTATAGGCCCCCAAACAGTAGCCTTGACATAGGGTGCAAGTTGAATCAGGAGATAAAATTGGCGTGTCAAAAATGTAATGCTACGGTGGTTATGGGAGATTTCAACATGCAGGTAGACTGGGAAAATCAGGTTGGAAATGGATCCCAGGAAAGAGAGTTTGTAGAGTGCCTTCGAGATGGATTCTTAGAACAGCTTGTACTGGAGCCTACCAGGGAGAAGGCAATTCTGGATTTAGTGTTGTGTAATGATCCTTATCTGATAAGGGGACTAGAGGTAAAAGAGCCATTAGGAGGCAGTGATCACAACATGATAAGTTTTACTCTGCAAATGGAAAGGCAGAAGGGAAAATCGGAAGTGTCAGTATTACAGTATAGCAAAGGGGATTACAGAGGCACGAGGCAGGAGCTGGCCAAAATTGACTGGAAGGAGGCCCTAGCAGGGAAGACGGTAGAACAGCAATGGCAGGTATTCCTGGGAATAATGCAGAGGTTGCAGGATCAATTTATCCCAAAGAGGCAGAAAGACTCTAAGGGGAATAAGAGACACCTGTGGCTGACAAGGGAAGTCAAGGACAGCATAAAAATTAAGGAGAGGAAGTATAACATAGCAAAGAAGAGTGGGAAGGCAGAGGATTGGGACTCTTTTAAAGAGCAACAAAAGTTAATTAAAAAGGCAATACGGGGAGAAAAGATGAGGTACGAGGGTAAACTAGCCAATAATATAAAGGAGGATAGCAAAAGTTTTTTTAGGTACGTGAAGAGGGAAAAAATAGTCAAGGCAAATGTGGGTCCCTTGAAGACAGAAGCAGGGGAATTTATTATGGGGAACAAAGAAATGGCAGACGAGTTAAACCGTTACATTGGATCTGTCCTCACTGAGGAAGATACACACAATCTCCCAAATGTTCTAGGGGCCGGAGAACCTAGGGTGATGGAGGAACTGAAGGAAATCCACATTAGGCAGGAAATGGTTTTGGGTAGACTGATGGGACTGAAGGCTGATAAATCCCCAGGGCCTGCTGGTCTGCATCCCAGGGTACTTAAGGAGGTGGCTCTAGAAATAGTGGAAGCATTGGAGATCATTTTTCAATGTTCTATAGATTCAGGATCAGTTCCTGTGGATTGGAGGATAGCAAATGTTATCCCACTTTTTAAGAAAGGAGGGAGAGAGAAAACGGGTAATTATAGACCAGTTAGTCTGACATCAGTGGTGGGGAAGATGCTGGAGTCAATTATAAAAGACGAAATTGCTGAGCATTTGGATAGCAGTAACAGGATCATTCCGAGTCAGCATGGATTTACGAAGGGGAAATCATGCTTGACAAATCTACTGGAATTTTTTGAGGATGTAACTAGGAAAATTGACAGGGAGAGTCAGTGGATGTGGTGTACCTCAACTTTCAGAAAGCCTTCGACAAGGTCCCACATAGGAGATTAGTGGGCAAAATTAGGGCACATGGTATTGGGGGTAGGGTACTGACATGGATAGAAAATTGGTTGACAGACAAAGCAAAGAGTGGGGATAAATGGGTCCCTTTCGGAATGGCACGCAGTGACCAGTGGGGTACCGCAAGGTTCGGTGCTGGGACCCCAGCTATTTACGATATACATTAATGACTTGGACGAAGGGATTAAAAGTACCATTAGCAAATTTGCAGATGATACTAAGCTGGGGGGTAGTGTGAATTGTGAGGAAGATGCAATAAGGGGCTGCAGGGTGACTTGGACAGGTTGTGTGAGTGGGCGGATACATGGCAGATGCAGTTTAATGTAGATAAGTGAGGTTATTCACTTTGGAAGTAAGAATAGAAAGGCAGATTATTATCTGAATGGTGTCAAGTTAGGAGGAGGGGGAGTTCAACGAGATCTGGGTGTCCTAGTGCATCAGTCAATGAAAGGAAGCATGCAGGTACAGCAGGCAGTGAAGAAAGCCAATGGAATGTTGGCCTTCATAACAAGAGGAGTTGAGTATAGGAGCAAAGAGGTCCTTCTACAGTTGTACCGGGCCCTGGTGAGACCGCACCTGGAGTACTGTGTGCAGTTTTGGTCTCCAAATTTGAGGAAGGATATTCTTGCTATGGAGGGCATGCAGCGTAGGTTCACTAGGTTAATTCCCGGAATGGCGGGACTGTCGTATGTTGAAAGGCTGGAGCGATTGGGCTTGTATACACTGGAATTTAGAAGGATGAGGGGGGATCTTATTGAAACATATAAGATAATTAGGGGATTGGACATATTAGAGGCAGGAAACATGTTCCCAATGTTGGGGGAGTCCAGAACAAGGGGCCACAGTTTAAGAATAAGGGGTAGGCCATTTAGAACGGAGATGAGGAAGAACTTTTTCAGTCAGAGAGTGGTGAAGGTGTGGAATTCTCTGCCTCAGAAGGCAGTGGAGGCCAGTTCATTGGATGCTTTCAAGAGAGAGCTGGATAGAGCTCTTAAGGATAGCGGAGTGAGGGGGTATGGGGAGAAGGCAGGAACGGGGTACTGATTGAGAGTGATCAGCCATGATCGCATTGAATGGCGGTGCTGGCTCGAAGGGCTGAATGGCCTACTCCTGCACCTATTGTCTATTGTCTATTACCAGTCACTCTCTCCTCCCACAGCACTCTTCTGTGCAACCAAGGGGATTGCAACACCTGTCCTGTTACCTTTTCACACCTTCCAGGGATCCATACGGGTAACACAAACATTCACTTGTACTTTCAAGTTTGGCTAATTTATTTGCTGGTCACTGATTTGCAGAAAAAAATCTCCATTCGGTTCCAGAGACAACCTTGAGCTTCCGGTCACCTGTCATTTTAATTATCTTGACCGCACTCAGCCTTGCATATTGCTCGAATAATAAGCTCAAGGAACAGCATCTCGTCTTCCAACAAACGTTACTATCTGCAGGACTTACCTGAAGTTCTTCAACTCAATATTATTTTTGCACAGATGTTGGCTGTCTCTCTGCAATTTTGTGCCTTTATCTTCTTGCTTTTCTACTTCTAATGAGGGGTTCTTTCCCCAAAATTATGACACACTCTTTTCGTTCACACTGAAGCTGCCTTAGAATGGTTTGCATGCTGAGAAATTACTGAGAGGTGCACGAGGTAATAATGGGGAACTTTAACCAACCATAATATTGATTGAGGAGTGAGTGTTGTAAGGGCTGAGGGGCCCACGATTAGGAAATGTACTTTTGTGAACAACGCGTTTCCTATTCTGTGAGGAGACATTATTAAATGAAGTGGGTCAACTGGAAAATTTTCAGAATAGCCAAACTCTCTGCAATAGTAATCATAAGACAAGATCATACTTAACTAGTTGAGGGCTTACAAGCTAATTTTAGGAAATAGTACAGACCACTCCTCGATAGAAATAAGAGTTAGTTTGGCAAGTGGAAAAGTAATGAAGAAACAGCTAGCTAAACAGGAGGTAAATGATGTATTCTTACAGAAGGAAAGATGCAGCAACCAAAATTTGAACATTAAGCTCCATGGGCAACTAAGAAGGTAGACTTTGGCGGTAGACTGCATAATTTCCACCAAAAACGAATTCAGAGCAGCTACCCCGATCCTGTGACTGCCCGAGGGATAGAAGCTGTCGTCTTGCCATGACTGACTCATCTCCTACTGTCTCTTAAAGCTTTTACCATCTGCAAGACACAAACAGGAATATGGTGGCTCTCCATTTGTATGGGTGAGTGTAGCACCAATTCCACAACCTCCAGTGTCCTGGAGGGGGTGGAAAGGATCATGTCTCCCTCCAATTCGCACACCATTGTGACTTGGAAGTGTATCATTGTCCTTTCATTATCACTGGGTGAAACTCCTTCCCCGACAGATCTATGAGTACATTTACAAGAGTGCTTCTGTGGTTCACAAAGGTAGCTCAACACATTCTTTGGGACAGTTAAAGAGGACAATAAATGCCCTTGCCAGTGACACAGGAGATGCGAATGAATAAAAACACAAACGTGGCAGGTCTCCTTGCTCTCTGTGAGTGGCACTGAAAGGGTCACTCGTACGGAAACCTGAGACTGCAGAGGTTACCAGCAGGATCCTGCGCTGGGAAAAATTCAATTTACAAACTGCCACAAGTGATCACAGATGCCTCTGAACACTGGCATTTCAGCACGGAAACTCTTTACCAGGCTGTTTCCCTCTTGCTGGATGCATATTTTAAGATTGATCTCCAGGCCGGGCATCATGGTAAAAGGCATAGAACTCCATATGTCTGTGAGACCCTGGCGTCAGTATGAGTCAGCGACACACACGCCCCCTTCAAATTTTCCCAGCACTAATGTCTAAAGGGCTCTGGTTTTCCAAGGCATTTGTTGCAGATGTGTGTCATTTAACAGGCAGCTCTCTAAATTGTCACACAACCTGAGGTCTCTAGAACCAGATGTTTCGAGGCATGCCCAGAGTATAGATCATAAGAGATAGCAGTAGAATTAGGCCATTCGGCCCATCAAGTCTACTCCGCCATTCAATCATTGCTGATCTATCTCTCATTCCTAACCCCATTCTCCTGCCTTCTACCCATAACCTCTGATACCTGTACTAATCATGAATCTATCTCTGCCTTAAATATATCCACTGACTTGGCTTCCAAGTTTGTGGCAAAGAATTCCACAGATTCACCACCCTCTGACTAAAGAAATTCTACCTCATCCCATCCCTAAAATAATCCTAGACTCTCCCATTAGTAGAAACATCATCTCCACATCCACTCTATCCAAACCTTTCGCTATTATGTATGTTTCAATGAGGTCCCTCCTCTCCGACGCTGGCAACCTCAACATCCTCATCCTACTTGACCTCAGCGCCGCCTTTGACACCATAAATCACTCCATTCTCCTCACCCGACTTGAAACCTCCCTTAACATCACCGGCACAGCCCTATCCTGGTTCAAATCTTACCTCTCTGACAGACACCAGTTCATCTCCATTAACAACTGTAAATCCCCCACCGCTCCCCTCCCCCAAGGTGTCCCCCCAAGGCTCAGTCCTTGGCCCCCTCCTCTTCATCCTCTACCTGTTCCCCCTTGGTCAATTAATCCGCCGTCATGGTCTCAACTTCCACTGCTTCGCCGATGATATCCAGCTCCTCATCTCCACCAAGTCAATCTCCCCCACCACACACTCTACACTGACAAACTGCATTACTGAAATAAAATCTTGGCTTCAATCAAACTTCCTCAAACTCAATTGCAACAAATCTGAAATCATCATCATTGGTCCAAAAACGCTCACCAAATCCACCCAAAACTTCATCCTCAACATTGATGGTCTCCCAGTATCCACCTCACCTCACATCCGGAATCTTGGAATCATCCTTGATCAAACCCTCTCCTTCGACAAACACATCAAACACATCACAAAGACAGCCTTCTTCCACCTCAAAAACATTGCCCGTCTCCGTCCATCCCTCTCCTCCACAGCTGCAGAAACCCTCATCCACGCCTTCATCACCTCCCGTCTGGACTATGGCGCACCCTCAAAAATCATCAATAAACTTCAATACATTCAAAACTCCGCTGCCCGTCTACTCACACACACCTCGATCCGTGACCATATCACCCTCGTCCTTTATAAACTCCACTGGCTCCCCATCCCCCAGAGAATCCAGTACAAAATCCTCCTCATAACCTACAAAGCCCTCCATAACCTGGCCCCATCCTACCTGACCGACCTCCTCCACAGGCACACTCCCACCTGCAACCTCCGCTCTGCCGCTGCCAATCTCCTATCCCCCCACATCCGGACTAAACTCAGATCCTGGGGGGACAGGGCTTTCTCCATCGCTGCTCCCACCCTATGGAACTCACTACCCCAAACCGTTAGAGACTCCCCCACACTCACCACATTCAAAACATCGCTGAAGTCTCACCTGTTCAGTACTGCCTTCAACCACTGAAGGTCACCTCACCTTTTGTCTCCTTTCTCTGTTCATTTATTTATTTACTTATTTATCTATTTATTCATTTACCTATGTTCTCAAAATCTCTGTAAAGCGTCTTTGAGTATATGAAAAGCGCTATATAAATAAAATGCATTATTATTATTATTATTATTATTATTCTTGTACACTCCAGTGAATATAAGCCCAATGTCGTCAAATGCTCATCATATGTTAACCTACTCATTCCTGGGATAATTCTTGTAAACCTGTTCTGAACCCTCTCCAGAGCTAGCACATCCTCAGATATGGTGCCCACAATTGCTCACAATATTCCAAATGAAGCCTTACAGAGCCTCAGCATTACATCAAAGGTAGACACAAAATGCTGGAGTAACTCAGCGGGACAGGCAGCATCTCTGGAGAGAAGGAATGGGTGACCTTTCTGGTTGAGACCCTTCAGACTTTCTTTCTTTCCTATTCAGCATTACATCCTTGTTTTTGTATACGCCCTATCGAACTAGCATTGCGCTTGCTTTTTTTACTACTGATTCGACTTGCAAATTAATTTTTTGGGAATCCTGCACCAGCACTCCCAAGTCCCTTTGCACCTCCGATTTCTGGATTCTCTCTCCCATTTAGAAAATAATCTATGCCTTTGTTCCTACTACTCTCTGCGCACTCTCCCAACCTATCCAAGTCCTTCTGCAGAGTCCCTGCTTTCTCTACACTACCTGCCCTTCCACCTATTTTCATATCCACAAACTTGGCCACAAAGTCTTCAATCCTCTCGTCCAATTATTAATATACAATGTGAAGGGCAGTGGCCCCAGCACCGAGCTCTGTGGAACTCCGCTAGTCACTGACGGCCAACCAGAAAAAGCCCCCTTTATTGCCACTCTTTGCCTTCTGCCATCCAGCCAACCATGCTCGTGTCTGCCCTTTGATACCACGGGCTCTCAACTTCCTTCGCAACCTCCCATGTGGCACCTTATCAAAGGCCTTCTGAAAATCTAGGTATACCACATCTACTGTCTCTCCTTTGTCTGTCTTGTTATTTACTTTTTCAAAGAATTCCAGCAAATTTGTCAGGCAAGACCTCCCCTTCACAAAGCCATTCTGACTACGGCCTATTTTATCGTGAACTTCTAAGTACTCCATAACCTCATCCTTTATAATGGACTCCAAAATCTTACCAACCACCGAAGTCAGACTAGCCGGCCTATAGTTCCCACTATTCTGCTTTGCTCCATTCTTGTGCAGCGGGGTAATATTGGCAATTTCCTAATCATCTGGAACCACTCCTGACTCCAGTGATTCTTGAAATATCACTATCAATGCCTCCACAATTTCTAAAGCCACCTCTTTCAGAACCATAGGGTGCAGTCCATCTGGTCCAGGTGACTTATCCACCTTCAGCCCTTTCAGTTTCCCAGGTACCTTCGCCTTTATATCGGCGAAACCAAGCGCAAGCTCGGCGATCGTTTCGCTGAACACTCAGTCCGCCTAAACCTACCTGATCTCTCGGCTGCTCAGCATTTTAACTCCCCCTCCCATTCCCAATCTGACCTTTTTGTCCTTGGCCTCCTCCATTGTCAGAGTGTGGCCCAGCGCAAATTGGAGGAACAGCACCTCATATTTCGCATGGGTTGCTTACACTCCAGCGGTATGAACATTGACTTCTCTAACTTGAAGTAGCCCTTGCTTTCCCTCTCTCTCTCCTTCCCCTCCCCCTTCCCAGTTGTCCCACCAGTCTTACTGTCTCTGACTACATTTTATCTCCCGACAGCTCACTCCCCTGACATCAGTCTGAAGAAGGGGCTCGACCCGAAATATCACCCATTCCTTCTCTCCAGAGATGCTGCCTGTTCTGTTGAGTTACTCCATCATTTTGTGTCCACCTTCTCCGTAGTAATAGCCACTGCACTAACTTCCACCCCGTGACTCTCTTGAATTTCAGGCAAGTTGCTGGAGTCTTCCAATGTGAAGACTGATGCAAAGAAGTTATTCAATTCCTCTGCCATTTCTTTATTCCCCATTATGATTTCTCTTGCATTGATTTCAAGCGGCCCAACATCCACTCTTGCATCTTTCTTGCTCTTTATGTAGCTGAAGAAGCTCTAGCTATCCTCTTCTATTATTAGCTAGCTTACCTTCATATTTCATCTTTTCTCTCCTTATTGCCTTTTTAGTTACCTTTCTGTTCTTTAAAAGCTTCCCAATCTTTTGGCTTCCCACTGATCTTTGCAATGTTATATGCCTTCTCTTTTAGTTTTATTACTATCCTTGACTTTTCCTGTCAGCCACGGTTGCCTTTTTCTCCCCCTAGAATCTCTCTTCCTCTTTGCAATGATAAGGTCCTGCATCTTCCGAATTATTCCCAGAAATTCCTGCCGTTGCTGTTGCACTGTCATCCCTGCTCGGGTCCCTTTCCGGTCAACTTTGGCCAGCTCCTCCCTCACGCCTCTGCAGTCTTGTACCTGTTCTTGCTCAAGAGAGCAGACCTGGGATGGTGCAGTGCACCAGGGCCTCCAGTATACAGCGACTAAAGCTCCATTCAGTTACAGGCAGAGCCCTTTCCGAGTCTTATGTGCCTCAATGAAAACGACATTGGAGTTCTTGCAACGAGAACCAGGGGCAGGCTGCTATCGTACGAGAACTGAAACTTGGCGCCTGTGAATAGTTCTGTCCTCTCGAGGATGTCACCAGGGACTGACTCATCTCCCTCGGGAGGAAGCTGCTTCTCCGCCCAAGCAGTCCACTGACCCCCAAGTGAACACAAAATCTCAGGGATTGGACAGCCGATGTGTGCACTATGCTCACTGGATATGATACATGAGATGGAAGTGGAGATTACAATCCAGTAATTTACACCTCTATGTTACCCATGGAGTCATAGTGATATGCCACCAAAACACAGCACTGAGACCATGCTGACCATCAAACACTCATTTACACTAATCCTACATTAATCCCATTTTTTATTCACTCTATATTTTATCATATCATATCATATATATACAGCCGGAAACAGGCCTTTTCGGCCCTCCAAGTCCGTGCCGCCCAGTGATCCCCGTACATTAACACTATCCTACACCCACTAGGGACAATTTTTTACATCTACCCAGCCAATTAACCTACATACCTGTACGTCTTTGGAGTGTGGGAGGAAACCGAAGATCTCGGAGAAAACCCACGCAGGTCACGGGGAGAACGTACAAACTCCTTACAGTGCAGCACCCGTAGTCAGGATCGAACCTGAGTCTCCGGCGCTGCATTCGCTGTAAAGCAGCAACTCTACCGCTGCGCTACCGTGCCGCCCATCAACTCTCCCCAGATTCTACCATTTGCTGACAACCAGAGGCAATTTGCAATGGCCTAAAAACCTACTGCCTTTGGTATGTGGGAGGAAACCTCAGCACCAAGAGGAAATCCACGTGTTTACAGGGAGAACGTGCAGACTCCATACAGACAGGATTGAACCCAGGTTTATGACGCTGTGAGGCAGCAGCTCCACTAGCTGTGCCTCTGTCCACTGGGACCCTGAGGATTCAGTTGGCCCTGGAGAGCACGACTGTGCTGTCCTCCTTCAGGATTTCAGGATCTCTCTTCTTCCCCCACCATTCCCCGGCTCGCCCACACACCACAACCAGCATTCCCACGGACGCCATTGGACGGCAGCCCCTCCAAGAGTGTGCCCATTGAGACCGCATACCAGATAACCACTGTCCCTCTATGGAGACGGGAACTCTTCCAACAGCCTGACTCCAGTCACACGTGGGCACTGCCATAGAGTTAAGCCATGTATGTCTAGCAGGCTGGCACTCACTAAAAGGTACAGCTGTAAATTATTAAACCGTACACCCATAATGTAGAAACAAGGAACTGCAGATGTTGTTTTACAAAAAAAGGACACAAAGTACTGGAGTAGCTCAGCGTGTCACTCAGCATCTCTGAAGAACATGGATAGGTGATGGTGTGAGCCAGGATCTTTCCCTTATATACACACATTTCGTTTTGATATTGTATTTATTATTTTGTGAATTATATTGATACTGATTTGACCCTGTCTCACCTATCTTTTATTTTAACTAGGACTTGGACTTAATGTTCAGGACACTTATAAAATAGTAAATGCATTGCATAATTATACTCGATTGTTATATTTAGCATTTGCTAGACCAAGTGGACCTGTTGGGCCCAAACACCTTCCCCCCTCCTCCCTCTGCCCCCCCCCCCCCCTTCCCTCCTCCTTCTCCCTCCCTCCCTCCTCCCCCTCCTTTCCCTCCCCCCCTCCTTCCCTAGGAGATAGATTTAAACGTTAAAATGTGAATAACTTTAAAAATGTAACTCCGATTTCAATGAAACATTTCCATTAGCAGCAAAGGGATGACGGTGAGTAAGGTGGGCCTAAAATTATCGTACTATCATGTACAGTTTTGGCTGTAGTTCAGGAACAAACAAACAAACAATCAAGAGTTTTAGTATATAGATGCTGGAATTTTAGTACAATGAAGGATATACTGATTGATAGTGATCAGCCATGATCGCATTGAATGGCGGTGCTGGCTCGAAGGGCTGAATGGCCTACTCCTGCACCTATTGTCTATTGTCTATTAGCACTAAGAACCCACTTAAGTTATTCAGACATGGCAGCCAGTGTATCCCCATCTCATCGTATTAAAGGAGATCTCCAAAACATTGCCGAAAGGGCTCTTGCACAATAAGTATCTTGAAGGTAGAGAAGTCAATGTTCATACCGCCGGGGTGTAAACCACCCAAGCGAAATATGAGATGACCCCAGTGGCAACAGCGCATATTGGAGGAACAGCACCTTGTATTTCGCTTGGGTAGCTTACATCCCAGCGGTAGCCTCTTCCATTGTCAGAGTGAGGCCCAGCGCAAATTGGAGGAACAGCACCTCATATTTTGCTTGGGCAGCTTACACCCCAGCGGTATTAACATTGACTTCTCCAACTTCAAATAGCCCTTGCTTTCCCTCTCTCTCCATCCCCTCCCCCTCCCAGTTCTCCCATCAGTCTTACTGTCTCCGACAACATTCTAACTCTGCCCCGCTCACTCCCCTGACATCAGTCTGAAGAAGGGTCTCGGGAGGGGAAAAAGTAATGTGAGTTGCATGTTCAATAAATTTGTGTTTTTAAATACAAATTTCTAAGCTTGCGTTGTTAAAAAAATTAAAATAGAGTTTAATTGTAAGGTGAATCAATTGTGCGGTACAGGTAGAGTCAAAAACACAGATATTTACTGAATCCTGGTCTTGATTATAAGCTCTTTTTAATAATGATTTCATGCCAGTTATGCTGTCAAACATTAAAATATCCATCAACATTATATAAGGCCAACTTAGAGAAGGAAGCCATTATTGGCTTCTTGCCTGGTTCATTTGAACAGAAACCAAGTTGTTAATAATAGCTGACAGACACAAAGCTGGAGTAATTCAGCGGGACAGGCGGCATCTCTGGAGAGAAGGAATGGGTGAAGTTTCGGGTTAAGACCCTTCTTCAGACTGTTTCTTATGCATGACCAAGATTATCAACATCTGGTTAAAGTAAAATACTGTACCTAGAAAATATTCATGATAGTCCTCCCTGCAAAAAGCTTTGTACTCCAGTGGAGCAGTGCGAAGGGATTAATTTGATGGCACAGTGTGATAATGATGTTGGCGGAAAAAAGGCTACAGATGCTGAAAATCTGAAATAAAATTAAAAGTGCTAGAAACACTCAGCAGATCAGGCAACATCAGTGGAGACAGAACCAGAGATAGTGTCCAATTCTGAGACCCTTTATTAGAACAGGGGCTGGAAAAACAAAACAAGTTAGCTTGGCTGCAGGAAAGGTGAGGAAGGGATAGGTAAAACAAAGGGAATACAAAATGGTTAAGTCTGTCACTTAGGTACCAATTTTTATCTCTGTTATGGGTGACTAATAGCAGAACTCTAGTCATGCCAAGACGTCAGGCTGTTCTGGTGGAGCGAGAATATCTGAGACAAATTTGCTGCAGATGACAGGCAGGAGTAATCAATTGAAGTTTATTATTGTCATGTATACCGAGGTTCAGCGAAAACTGTTTTGCAAACTATCCAAACAGATCAGACATACCATATTCATAAATACAATCAAGTCAAACTCAAGTACAATAGATAGAGCAAAGGGGACTGTACAGAGTGCAACAGGGTAGGGGGGACAATATGAAAGAACAAGTTTTCTAAAGTATTAAGATTGAGAGGAGACAAGAGTCAAGATGGTTTAATTGTCATATGCCCCAGATAGAACAATGAAATTCTTGCATGCAGCAGCACAACAGAATATGTAAACATAGTACACTGTAAACAAGATAATAACCAAGAAAAAAAAGTTCAGTGTGTGTGTATATATATATACACATACTCACATATACATATATTATATATACATCTACATACATATACACACACGTGCACACATATGTACACATAAAAAACAATCAAACAATAATAGTCTATGTAGTTCAGAGGTTATTTGGAGGTTGGAGTGTTTAATAGCCTAATGGCTGTAGGAAAGAAGCTGTTCCTGAACCTGGACGTTACAGGCTCCTGTACCTTCTTCCCGATGGCAATGGTGAAATGAGTGTGTGGCCAGGGCGGTGTGGGTGTCTGATGATGCTGGCTGCCTTTTTGAGGCAGCGACTCCGGTAAATCCCTTCGATGGTGAATCCCTTCGATGGTGGAGGTCAGAGCAGGTGATGGACTGGGCAGTGTTCACAACTTTTTGCAGTCTTCTTCGCTCCTGGGCATTCGCGATGCCGACCCAGGCCGTGATGCAACCAGTCAATATGCTCTCTACTGTACATCTGTGGAAGTTCAAGAGAATCCCCTCTGACATACAAAGTGCTCAGATGGAGGTTAAGGTTCCACATGCTTGCGATGGGCCACTGTATCACAGTGCAGGAAGCCACAGGCAGGGCAGAGTGGGAGGGAGAAATTAACCCATACCACAGATAAAAATCTGCACTTAACTGGCAGGCACCAGGAAGCTCAGGATCACTCCAGGGACTGAACACAGGTGTTCCATTACAGATGCCGTTCTGCAACTCACTAATTTCAGCGTTAAAAAAAATCCTCTTCAGTTGTCATCGTTCATCTATTAACTGCTCCACAAACATCGTGACTTTACCTGGAAAACCTTGGTTTCCTCCCATCACGGATCCTCCCTCTGACCTTCAACTTAACACACTTGCACTTTCTCACTTCTCCAGTTCTGATGAAGGGTCTCTGACACATGAACTCCACTTCTCCACGACAGATGCTGCCTGGCAGCCGAGTATTTCCAGCAGTTTTTGTTTATATTAGAGGTTTAAAGTGATGGCAGTGGAACTAAATGTGGCATGGCAGGAAATGCCTTTGAATGAATACCTGATTAACAGGGAGTATAAGAAAATAATTGCAGATGCTGGTACAAATCGAAGGTATTTATTCACAAAATGCTGGAGTAACTCAGCAGGTCAGACAGCATCTCAGGAGAGAAGGAATGGGTGATGTTTCGGGTCGAGACCCTTCTTCAGTCGGGTCTCGACCCGAAACGTCACCCATTCCTTCTCTCCTGAGATGCTGTCTGACCTGCTGAGTTACTCCAGCATATTGTGAATAAATACCTGATTAACAGGGGATTGGTGGTGAGTTTTGTAATTACATGTGGGATTTGGATAAACATTTAGGAATCCTCAGGAAGAAAATGCAGGGCGATTGGGTGAAAGCAGAATGATTCATTGAATTGAACTGCAGAAGATTTGGCACAGGTACAAAGGACAAGATAGTCTCTTCCTGTGCTATGTCACATTATGATTACAGTGCATTTGAAGGAATATTGCAACATTCTTAAGGGTTAGTGTTAACATTTTCAGGAGCTGTACAAATCAAGATTGTTGTAACATATCTTGGGAATGTACTACGCATTTGGATGGGGACGGTGCATTTGGTACGTTGGGGTAGCGCTTTCAAAGGCTGAAGTGTTTTCTACTGATACCACTGGGTATGCAACTGAGTTGTGGGTGGCCGGTATCTATAACGGTCTGCGGTAAACAGTGTCTATTACGGACTGATGAAAGCTGTTCACTCAGTTAAAGTGTCTTTGCAAGAGTCTACTTGATATATTAAGCAGAGCTCATGATGGAAATTGCAGCAGCTCTTCCAGTAGAACATTGTGTGCAATGACCCCAGCCAATGATGGCAGCCACCAGGCTGGAGGAATTACCCAGTCAGCACTGTCTGTCCACAATAGCTGTGTCACTATTTGCAGTCCAGTGCAGTGCACTTGTTGTGCATAAACCAGAAAATAGTTCACACAAATAGGGTTCTGTATCCTTGGAGAGAGGCACAAGTCAGTCAGGGAGTATTTTGAACATTTGAAATCCCATCTATCATGTTCAAGGACTAATTTCGCACACTTGGAATCAGAGTACCAAATCAAGGGAGCATGGATCTCCCAGTTGGATTATTGTAAAGTATCTCATAGGATGTGAGAAACTCGGGCTCAAGTGCATGCACCAAGGCAGTGTGTACAAGATATCACACTGGTCAAATAGACTTGGACCAATTGGGACAACATTCAGAAGAGTTGAGAGAAAAATTTAATTATGGCAACAGATATGTGGTTCAAAGGCACACTGACGAACGTGCAGACAGAGAAGTGAACTGTCTTCTTCAGAGGTGACAACGTCTTGTGGCAGCTCAGTGTGGAGCTGTGGAGATCAAAGTTGGCAGCAAGTGATTGATTGTAAGTTCTTGAGCTCACTTCTTGCAATAGAAACAATGTTCATTTTGAGAGAAAGGCGTTATGCCACAGATTTATCCCTGGCAGTGCCTGTGGCGGGGTTACGGGTTATTTATCATAATGGGCAGAATTATTATGCTTTTGGTGTGAGGTAGTTGTAATCGTATTTTTACTAAGTGTACAGTTGATCACTGCCAGTTCTGGATTACTTCACATTGTTCCATAAATTTGACCAGGCTATCCTTGGTTTAAATAACCAAGCAATCCTGACATTATTTGTACATTGGAGGTGCATGCTTGAAGGCATTTCCAATGCAGCACATCGTCTGCAGCAGTGCAGAATGGCTTCATCCACGTCATCTTCAAGTTAGGCACTACGTGGGTAACATGATCTTCCTACCCTTGTGCCAATCTATGATACCAGCCAGGTATATGTATTAGGTATGTGTAAATTTACTTGGACCATCTCCGACAGCTCCCTTCTATTTCTTGATCTATCCGTCTCCATCACAGGAGATAGACTATCGACTGACATCTATGTACCAAAATTCTTGTTTGTTTGTTTCTGAACTATAGCCAAAACGGTACAAGATAGCACGACAATTTTAGGCCCACCTTACTCACCATCGTCCCTTTGGTGCTAATGGAAGAAGTTTCATTGAAATCAGTGTTATATTTTTTAAGTTATTCACATTTTAAAGTTTAAATCTATCTCCTAGGGAGGGGGAGGGATGGAAGGGGGGAGGGATGGAAGGGGGGAGGGACGGAAGGGGGGAGGGACGGAAGGGGGGAGAGACGGAAGGGGGGAGAGACGGAAGGGGGGAGAGACGGAAGGGGGGAGAGACGGAAGGGGGGAGAGACGGAAGGGGGGAGAGACGGAAGGGGGGAGAGACGGAAGGGGGGAGAGGGAGGGAGGATAAGGGGGTTGAGGATAAGGGGGTTGAGGGGGATAGAGTGGGAGGGGAGGGGAAAGGGGGGGAGGGGTGGAGGAAGGGGGAGGGGGGTGGAGGAAGGGGGAGGGGGGTGGAGGAAGGGGGAGGGGGGTGGAGGAAGGGGGAGGGGGTGGAGGAAGGGGGAGGGGGGTGGAGGAAGGGGGAGGGGGGTGGAGGAAGGGGAAGAGGGGTGGAGGAAGGGGAAGGGGGAGGGGAGCGGAGGGGGGGAGGAGAGGGTGCTGCACCAATGCAGGTTTGAGCCCAACGGGTCCACTTGGTCTAGTCTATTATAAACCTACCGACTCCCATAGCTGTCTAGACTACACTTCTTTCCACCCAACCTCCTGCAAAGACTCTATCCCCTACTCCCAATTCCTCCATCTAGGCCCAAGATGAGGTGTTCCATACCAGGACATCTGAGATGTCCTCATTCTTTAGGGAACGGGGGGTTTCCCTCTTCCATCATAGACGAGGCCCTCACATGGGTCTCCTCAGTATCCTGCAACTCTGCTCTTGCTCCCCCTCACCCCAGTCGCAACAGGGACAGTCCCCCTGGTCCTCACCTTTCACCCCATCAGCCGTCGCATATAGCACATAATCCGACATTTTAGCCACCTCCAACAGGATCTCACCACTAGCCATATCTTTCCATCTCCACCCCTTTCCACTTTCTGCAGAAACCGTTCTCTCCACAACTTTCTGGTTAACCCATCCCTTCCCATCCAGACTACTCGCATGAGCTGGAATATCTCCCTCCCCCTCCCCTTCCCCCACCGCCTGTATAAATGCCTCTTTCAAATGCCAGTAATAGCCCGATTGTCGGTGACTGACCACATCAAACCCAACACTAGGCCTCTGAGCCCTGTGGCCTGACTCTGAACAGATGAACATATGAGACTAAAGTAGGACTGGGCCAGTCAGCTCCTTCCACTTGAACCTCCATTGGATGGCTGGCTCCAGCCATTTAACTTCAGCGGCCCTTTTATGCAGTATTTTTCTATTCCTTGATTCCTTTACCAATCAAAAATCTATTCACAAACAACAACAAAGCTTCCACACTACCTGCAGCTGGAGAATTCCGGAGGTTCACATGGAGAAGACGTTTCTTCTTATTGTCTGAAGAAGGTATCCGATCTGAAACGTTACCTACCTTTTTTCTCCAGAGATGCTGCCTGACCCGTTGAGTTACTACAGCACCTTATGTCTATCGTATTATCTAGATCCTGATTGCTGATCACTTCCTTTTGGATGCTGAACATAGGCACACAAAGCAGGATAAACATTTACTCTGCAAAATTCTAATGGATTTTGACATCTCAGTGAGATCACACCTCATTCTTCTAAACTTGAGACAAGACACTCAGTTTGCTTAATCTCTCCTCTATGGAGAAACCTCCATCTCAGAATGTAGTCCAGTGAACATTTGTGGCAAACTTTTGTTTACTTCCCATACAAGTACCACCTTGGATAGGGACACCAAACCTCTAAACGATATTCTAGGTACAGTCTCTCCAGGGTCTTGTATATGGCACAAGTAGATAAGGTGGTCAAGAAGGCTTTCAGCACATTGGTCATCATCAGTCAGAGTATTGAGCATTGACGTTGGGAAGTCATGTTACAGTTGTAGAAAACATTGGTGAGGCCATGTTCTGAGTATTGTGTTCCGTTTTGGTCACCGTGTTATAGGAAATATGTTGTTAAGTTGGAAAGGGTGCAGAGAAGTTTACACGGATGTTGCCAGGTCTCAAGGGCCTGAGCTGTAGGGAGAAGTTGAGCAGGCTAGGACTTTATTCCTTGGAACGCAGGAGATGAAGGGTGATCTTATAGAGGTGTCTGAGACCATGAGAGGAATAGATAGGGTAACTGCACAGAGTCTTTTCCCCAGAGCTGTAGGGGAATCAAGAACCAGAGGATGTTGGTTTCAGGTGAGGGCGGAAAGTTTAGTATGAACCTGAGAGGCAACTGTTTTTCCACAAAGGGTGGTAACTATATGGAACGAGCTGTTAGAGGAGGTAGTTGTGGCAGGTATTATCACAAGCAGATATTATATTTATAGACTCTGCTATTATAGACAGCAGAGAAAATTATCGGCTGTCCACTACCTTCTCTGAAGGACATCACCAGCTCGCGCTGTCTGAACAGGGCCAGAAATATAATCAAGGACAGCACTCACCCAGGACACGAATTGTTTGCTCTCCTGCCCTCTGGGAGGCGCTACAGGAGCCTAAGGGCCAGGACAAATCGACTCAAAAACAGTTTCTTTCCCTGGGCCATAAGAACAGTGAATGGAAGCACATGACTTGACTACTCTCATTTTCGTCGCACATTTTAAAAAGAAACATTTTGTTTAGAATTTTAGGTGTAAAACGTATTCATTATTTATTAGGTTTTTAAATTGGTTTTTTATTGATACTGGTATTTGTTGTGTTGGTTCATATGTCTGTGCAATTGTCTTTGAAAGATATGCACTGTCGCACTGTTATCAGGTGTAGCACTTCTAATTTCGTTGTACCTTGCGTACAATGACAATAAAGGCATATTAATGTTTGAAAAATATATTTGAACAGATACATAGATAGGACAGGTTTAGAGCAATTTGGGCCAAGCGCAGGCAGGTGGGACCAGTGTAAATGGGGCATGTTGGTTGCCGTGGGCAAGTTAGGCCGAAGGGCTTGTTTCCACACTATGACTAATTGCGATCTTTATTCTTGCACTCAAATCTTGCAATTAACGCCTTCTCTTTGCCTTTCTTCGTGTACCTCCGTGTTAATTTCAAGCAATTTGTGCAGCAGGTGCACAGCAGTAGAGTTACTGCCTTGCAGCATCAGAGACCCAGGTTTGATCCTGACTACGGGTGTTGTCTATATGGAGTTTGTACATTCTACCTGTGACCACGTGGTTTTCTCCGGGTGCTCCGGTTCTTTCCCACACTCCAAAGTCCTACAGGTTTGTAGGTCAATTGGTTTTGGTATTTCGGTAATTGTAAAATTGTTCCTAGCATGTAGGATAATGCTAGTGTACGGGGTGATTGCTGGTTGGCGTGGACTCGGGTGAGTCGAAGGGACTGAATGAATGATTTCATTTTCCTATTTTTCTAGGCATCGGTGCGACTGACACCCACCACCATGTTGTATTCAGGGAAATCGCCTGATGGAAGCCATATCCTGGTAAGCCGTGTATATTTTGGAATTCATTGGCCAGGGAAGGAAGGGCCAAGGGAAAATGACATGCACAAGTCATTGGTTGTTAGCCCAACAATATGATCAATGAAGTAGAAGGTGTTCAGAAGCATTTATGAATACATTATTTTAAAATGGTCAATTATGTTACGTTGTCAACAGAGATCACTTTGTCATCTTCTACAAATGAAAATGCAATTTATTTCAAGTACTATAACAGCATTTAAAAGACATTTGCTCAGGTGCATGGATAGGAAAGGTTTAGAGGGATATAGGCCAAAATGCAGGCAGGTGGGACAAGTGCAAATGGGGCATCAGCAAGGGCAAGTTGGGCCAAAGGGTCGGTTTCCATGCTGTATGACTCTGTGGGCTCCTAACAAAGGGCTCCGAAGCTTGTCTGTACAATGCAAAAAAAAACAGTTATGGAGATGGAGTCACAGGCCCTTTGGCCCTCGTTGCCAACGCCGACCGATGTACCCTATCTACACTAGTCCCACCTGCCTGCGTTTGGCCCATATTCCTCTAAGCCTATTTTATCCATGTACCTGTCTGAATGTTTCTTAAACATTTCCATAGTACCTGCTCTGACCACAGATGTTCGGCCTGTAGTTCCCCAGCTTTTCCTTGCATCTCTTTGAGATGGTTTTTTTTTAGCCAACTTTATGCAGGTTCTGAGAGTGATAATGTTCAGACATTGGCAGGAGAATTTTGCACATCCTAAAGTCATTTCTCCCATGTCCAGCATGCATATACAAAGGTATTAATCGCATATAGGTTTAGTTTGTTGGTCATCTTCTACAAATGAATTATTGGTCTTAATAACAATTCGTGGTGCTCGCTCCCAGAAGAGCCAGCTATTGATTATGCTTAATAATTAATTAAGTGTAATTAATTTCCAATTTTTTGAGGCTTAGGCTAAAGTTTACTTAAAACATCAGAGGCATCACTGTTACAGTCTTAGGGAAGATTTCAATGCAACTTTCTGTGAAACAAACCTTAAGTAGACTGCCCCAAACTACATTTCCAGTCGAATGTTAATGGCATAGGAGAATGTTTGTGCCATTCAAAAGGAGCTAGTCAGTCCAATGCCACCTTCCTGTACTAAATCTGTAATCATGTAGACAAGGCTCACGTACCATCCAAGTTGATTATGATGAACATTCTTTAACTCTATGCACTGAGTTCCAACTTCTTTCCACTCTCTGCAATGCATTCTTATCACTCTCTGCAATGAAAAATAATTAATTATCTCCTATAATCTTTTTCCCACTTTTTAATTCCATGCTCCCCATTTTGGCTCCATTGCCAAGGAAAATAGAGATTTCCTTTGTTTACTGTATCCATCATATCCATGCCAACACCCAACTGGGCAATCCTATCATCCTATTCTCCTTTTAATTCTAGGTTGTATCACATCTCATTGTCCCTCAATTAGACATAGAAACATAGAAAAACCGGTGCAGGAGTAGGCCATTCGGCCCACCGAGCCAGCACCGCCATTTCAATATGATCATGGCTGATCATCCAAAACCAGTACCCCACTCCTGCTTTCTCCCCATACCCCTTGATTCTGTTATTCCTAAGAGCTATATCTAACTCTCTCTTGAATACCTCCCGGTGAATTGCCCCCACTTTGAATGAGGTCTCCCCTCATTCTTCTCAACTCCAGCATGTATAGGCCCAATGTCGTCAAACGCTCATCATATGTTGTATACTGATGGAGATGCTGCTCACTTGAATTGTGTTGCAAATTTATTACTAATCACTGGAATTTATTCAGAAATGTTAATTTTCTTAACATTAAGGATGCTAAGGATTCACACCCAAGTCAGGAGTAATATATTGCACAGATTTAGAAATCCTACCCAAGTACAGGAGTAATATATTGATAATATAATCCTCTGTCCCTCTCTTCCCCTCCCCTTCCCAGTTCTCCCTCTATCTTCCTGTCTCCACCTATATCCTTCCTTTGTCCCGCCCCCTTGACATCAGTCTGAAGAAGGGTCTCGACCCATCACATTTATTTTGTGAATAAATACCTTCGATTTGTACCAGCATCTGCCGTTATTTTCTTACATGGAGTAATATATTGCACAAATTTAGAAATCCTTTAGACTTGGGGTATCACAAAGTGCTGGAGTAACTCAGCAGGTCAGGCAGCATCTCAGGAGAGAAGGAATGGGTGACGTTTCAGGTCGAGACCCTTCTTCAGACTGATGTCAGGGAGGGGGCGGGACAAAGATAGGATGTAGTTGGAGACAGGAAGACAGTGGGAGAACTGGGAAGGGGGAGGGGAAAGAGAGGGACAGAGGAGCTATCTGAAGTTTGAGATATCAATGTTCATACCGCTGGGGTGTTAGCTGCCCAAGCAAAATATGAAATGATATTCCTCCAATTTGCGGTGGGCCTCACTCTAACAATGGAGGAGGCCAAGACAGAAAGGTCCTCCCACTCCCAGTCTGATCTTTCTATCATGGGCCTCCTCCATTGTCATAGTGAGGCCCAGTGCAAATTGGAGGAACAGCATCTCATATTTTGCTTGGGCAGTTTGCACCCCAGCGGTATGAACATTGACTTCTCCAACTTCAGATGTTTCCTCTGTCCCTCTCTTCCCCCCCCCCCCCTCCCAGTTCTCCCACTGTCTTCCAGTTTCCAACTACATCCTATCTTTGTCCCGCCCCCTCCCCTGACTTCAGTCTGAAGAACGGTCTCGACCCGAAACGTCACCCATTCCTTCTCGCCTGAGATGCTGCCTGACCCGCTGAGTTACTCCAGCATTTTGTGATACCTTCGATTTGTACCAGCATCTGCAGTTATTTTCCTACACTATTAGACTTGGGATACCTTCAGTAAGAAACGGCAAAGAATAAGACCTTAATAAAGAAACGGCAAAGAGACCCTGCAGAAATCTGAGAGGTGTATTGAACTTTACCTTAGAAACCTGACTGATGGCATAGGTCAAACAGGTTCCCACGCTGATTTTTGAGTAGGTGCAAAGATAACGCACATTCATGCATGTCAGAGTCATTAATAATTTAAGGCTTGCATTTCTTATTGATTTTTCAGAAGAGTGCCAAGTACCTGTACAAAGAATTACCTGTCCGCATTGCCCATCGGATCAAGGGATTTCGGAGCCTTCCTTTCATCATTGGCTGCAACCCCACAATTCTGCAAGTGGTAAGTACAACCTACTGAAGAGCAAAGCACATTAGAACGACTGCTAAACTCAATGTTTGTACTGAATGGAGGGAAATTTTGAAGTTCCAGAGCTTAAAGCATCATTTTATGCTCGACCATCCTAAAAACAAAGGATTAAAGTCTATTTTATGTGAATAGAATAAACACATAATGTTAATTCTATTATGTAGAATAGAATATTATGTAGAATAGAATAATTGCTTAAATCACTCATTTAAGCAATTTAAACAGGCAAATGGGAAAAAAAACAGGAGCCATTGAAGGAGGTACTTGCAGGATAGGAGAGACATTTAGAAATATCCAGAGAGGACACTGAGAAGACTTCCGCTTCATGCAAAGTGATACATGACCTGAGAGGACAGGATTGAATGTGGTCTTGTGCTGTGTGGCAATGCTCTAGTAATCACTGGGTCAACAATTTAGCCTATGGACATGCCCTCTGCTTAGAAACGTTTTTCACTTTTTAAAAAGTTGCAAAGGCTATTTGCTATTTGGAGATATTTATAGCAAGCAGTCCAGCAAGCAAAAAGAATGCAATGACTTCATTAAGATAACATCATCAAGTATTCACAAATAGTGAATTGCATTGACTGGGTTTGTTTCTCTTGGGGGCTGAGTGGGGACCTGATCGAGGCACACAAAGTTCTGAGATGTATCGGGAGGCTAGTTGTAAGGAAATGTTCTCTCATCAGAAGATAGACACCAAAAGGCAGAATAACTCAGCGGGTCAGACAGCATCTCTGGAGAAAAGGAATAGGTGAGCCTTCTTCAGACTGAGAGTCAGGGGAAAACGAAATGAGAGATACAGACGGTGATGTAGAGAGATACAGAACAAATGAATGAAAGATATGCAAAAAAGTAACGATGATCAAGGAAACAGGCCATTGTTAGCTGTGTGTTAGGTGAGAACGTGTTAGACAATGAGACTCAACAGGATGACTTTGAAGCTGGTTCATCGTGGTTGGTGGGATGATGGAGAGAGAGGGGGGATGCAAGGGTTACTACATACAGGTATGCAAAACCAGGGGTTGTAGGTATAGGTAAGAGGTTGTGCCAATGGGGAACACTTCATCAATTCACTGCTGCACCTCCTGCAACCTCTTCATTTTTGCCTGTCACTAACATGTTTGTGAGCAGAGCTATAATGCCTCGTGCGTGGACCTGTTACCCTGCTATGACCACACACTCAGCCATGTCACTTCTGAATGACAGAAGATGATGCTGCTGATATTTTGTTTATTGTGGAAAAAGATTTGTTGATGTGAATGCTTGTATTTTTCAGCATGAATTATACATCAGAGCCTTCCAGATGCTGTCAGATTTCCCACCAGTGAGTATATCTGAGCCCGCTTTCTCACCGTCCCTTCTACTCTTCATTATTCTTGTGGTAAAATAGCAACTCCCTTTTTACGATCATTCCCTCAGGTCACCGATGGGAAGACAGAGACTCAGTACGGAAAGTTGGTCCGGCAGCTTCTAGACGATCACAAAGATGTTGTCACGATGCTGGCTGAAGGTTTCAAAGAATGCCGTAAACATATTCAGGTAGCAAGATTCTGTCGTTGCATATATACTCTCAATAAAGCATTTGACTGAGCTCTCGTGTCCATTCCATATCCCCTTCCCTGCCGAAACAAGTGGGAGAGTCTAAGACCAGAGGCCATAGCCTCAGAATAAAAGGACATACCTTTAGAAAGGAGATGAGGAGGAATTTATTTAGTCAGAGGGCGGTGAATGTGTGGAATTTATTGTCACAGAAGGCTGCGGAGGCCGTTAATAGATATTTTTAAGGCAGAGATTGATAGATTCTTGATTAGCTAATTGTCTCTCGTGAGTAGGATAGAACTGATGTACAGGTGATCGCTGGTCAGCGTGGGCTCGGTGGGCCGAAGGACCTGCATCCACGCTGTATCTCCAGACCAAACTAAACTAAGGCAGTGATAGATTCTTAATTAGTACTAGGCCAAGTGGACCCGTTGGACCCACACCTCTCCTGCATTGGTGCAGCACCCTCTCCTCCCTCTCCCCCTCCCCTCTCCCTCCCCACCACACCCCCTCCCCCTTCCCCTCCCCCCCACTCCATCCCCCTCAAGCCCCCTTATCCTCCCTCTCCCCTCTCCCTCCCTCCCCCACCCTCCCTCTCCCCCCCTCCCTCCCCCTCCCTCCCTCTCCCTCCCTAGGAGATAGATTTAAACTTTAAAACGTGAATAACTTAAAAAATATATCACCGATTTTCAATGAAACTTCTTCCATTAGCACCAAAGGGATGATGGGGAGTAAGGTGGGCCTAAAATTGTCGTGCTATCGTGTACCGTTTTGGCGGTAGTTCAGGAACAAACAAACAAACAAACAAGAGTTTTAGTATATAGATGGGTGTCAGGGGTTATGGGGAGAAGGCAGGAGAATGGGGTTGAGAGGGAAAGATAGATCAGGCATGATTGAATGACGAGTAGGCTTAATGGGCTGAATGGCCTAATTGTGCTCCTATAACTTATCAACATGAAATTAAGTTCTTAGCGGCAATTGCCAGCTGTTGGAGTGGCATAATACACCCATGGTGAGGAGGGTGAGATGAGAGACGCTGTGCCAATTAATACAGCAGCAAACTCTCCAGATTTGACCTGGAGTCTTCAGTAATTTATGAAAATTATTACAGTTCCATAGATTTCCTGGAGCCCTCGTCATCCCTTGCCTTTTCCAACTGGATGTCCCAAATGTCACGTCATTGGGCTGCATGCACCCCGATGGGTGTCTGAAGATTTATGGTCCACTCGTTGTAAAAGTCCCTGTTGATGACAAATCTGCCCCTATCCATATGCAATCATAATCCTGATTGTACCTTGTCGGGGGCAGGGAATTGGCTGAATTACTTGTTGCAGAACTTACTCGTATAATCAGATTTTTCACATGTGGCAGCTCCAGTTGATGGTGGAGCCATCAACCATCAACTCGCCACTTGCCTGGATGTTGTCATTGGTAAAAGGAGGTGTTCTTTCCTTTGACTTGTTTGGATGGACATTTTCTGGCACATGTGTGATGTGAATTATACTTGCTGCCTGGAGGCCTAGGTCTGAAAGACCAGGCTGTTTTCTCTGCAACTTGACACATCGCACATTATCCGATGAACTGTGAATGGAATTGAACATTGTGCATTCATCAGTCGACTTATAACCTTACGATGGAGGAGAGACCAATATTGTAGCAGCTGAAGGTGGCTGATCCCTGAGGACCTCTCACTAGCAGCATTCTGGGTCTAACTTTAAAAATGCTTCCAAAATATAGAGATAGAGGAGATTGCAGATGCTGGAATATGTAGTAAAACACAAACCGCTGGAGGAACTCAGCAGGTCAAGCAGCGTCTATGGAGGCAAAGGTATAGTCAACGTTTTGGGTCAAGACAGAGTGTGGGGGGAAATGACCCCCTATAAAGAGGTGCGAAGGAAGGCTGGAAGGCTAGCACGTGATAGGTGCATCTAAGTGAGGAGGGAGATGATGAGCAGAATGAAAGGATGACACAAAAAGCTGGAGTAACTCGGCGGGACAGGCATTATCTCTGGAGAGAAGGAATGGGCGACGTTTCGGGTCGAGACCCTGAAGGGACTCAACCAGAAACATCACCCATTCCTTCTCTCCAGAGATGCTGCCTGTCCCGCTGAGTTACTCCAGCGTTTTGTGTCTATCGTGAGTGATAAGTAGAGGCAGATAAAGGAGAGAGAACATAAAAGGGAGAAAGGGGACAGATGGAGCTGGGCAGGGGGAGGGGAGGCTGGGAGGCAACTGCAAACTATATTACTTCAGCTAAACAACCACAGATGCGTACACAAAAATGGTCAAAAATAACTTGTACTTGTAACACTTGTAGATACTGTAGGTTGTTTCCCCACCGCCCCCCCCAAGGGAAATGTCCGAAGACATCTTGTTGCTTTGCCAGGAATTGCTCTGAAGGACATTGGAATAGCATTGATGTCATAGAAACCAACTGTGCATGGTCTGACCATCTGAGGTAAAAAAGAGCACAGTAAAGACAGATTAATTAGCATGAGATCAATGTGTTAAGAGGGAGTCGTATTCTGATGAAACGTCACTTTACATTTGGATTGAAATTTGCAGTCTTCATTAAAACGTCTGCCAATGATAGCAAAACTGGTTGTGTGTTTTATATTGAGGAGTGATGTCCTACGCTGCTCAAAGTATCAGAGGACAGGTTAAGTGTGCAGAGAATTGGCAAGCGGAGTTCTTTCTGGGCAAATGTGATGAGATGCTTTTGCGAGGGCAATACACAGATCTCGGAAGGTTTTATGAGAAATAGATATGAAGTGTTTTGGATACTTGCTTTTATAGACCAAGGCATAGTCTATGGAAATTGTTTCATGTATTTTGTGTTTTATGACTGTTGGCAGATCAATTTCCCTCCTTGGATAAATAAAGTTCCATCGTGTAGTATAAAATGTAAGAGGAGAAATGTTACAGAACCTAATTAGGTAATAGCTAGGGAGCCCTGTGTAAGTTCCAGACTCCTTGTTACAGGATGGAATTGAGAAAGCGGCAGAGGATCCTAAGGAGACGTATGGGGGTGTCATGTACGCTGTTTCTCGTTATGAAGAAAGGCTAGCTTGACTGGTTGTCGTCTTTGGAGATCAAGGGAAGACTTGATTGCGGTGTTCAAAGAAACGAGAGGCCTAGACAGAATAAATAGTTAGTACTTGTGTCCCTTTAGAGAGAGTTTGATAACCGGGGGGAGGGGGGAATGTAGATGTAAGATGATTAGATAATTGGCAGAATGGATGGAAGAGAAATTGAGGATATTAAAGAACACCTGAAGTAATGAGAGTCTGGAACTCTCAAAGTGCCTGGATGAGCATTTGAACAACTTACATGGCTAGGAAAAGCTGCAAGATCTAATTGCTGGTAAATGGAAATCAAAAGAATTGCAGATATTTGGAAATCTGAAATAAGAACAGAAAATGCTCAGCAGGCCAGGCAGCATCTGTGGAAAGAGTACCAACCAATGTTTTGATTCTACCACCCTTTGTAAAAAAGAGGTTTTTGTCCGTGACCAGTTTTGGCAAAAGGCCACAGACTTGCCGTTTGTCTGTTTCGCTTTCCACAGATGCTGCCCGACCTGCTGTGTTTTTCCAGCATTTTCTGTTTTTGCAACGTGATTGCAAGTCACTGACCTAAGTGCCTTTGAAGCTGGGTCTGAGGGAGGTGAATAAGAGTGAGCTGGGGTGCTAAAGGCTTTCCTTTCATATGGTCCTGTGCTCTATTCTGCTACTGGCTGCAAAGTGGTCAGCACCAACCTTGGTTCAGTCAGTGGGACTAATGTAACATAGCTGCCCGGCCTCACTCCCCTGCAACCTTCGCAGTGAGCTGTGGACTCCCCACAGGAATGTTCCCCTCAAACTTCATTTTAAGGAGCTGCTTTGTTTTGCAGGATGAATCGTTAATCCGATCTTTCCTGGACAACACCTTGACCTCCCGGTTGGGAATCCGTATGTTGGCAACACAACACCTGACCCTCTACGAGGATAATGTAAGTACATAATGGGATGGTAAAAATGGATTGATTGATGCTTGGCACAGTGAGATTCTTTGTTTGCATACAGTACAAGTATGCAAGAGTCAAGGGCAACGACAAAGTTACAAAAGTATTCAATATCGCCCCTCAAAACCCCTCAAAACAGCAATCAGCAGACAACCCAGCAGCAGTCGAGCCTACCGTAAACCTGTCACTGTCATGTTACTTCAATACAAGTTTAGTTTGAATGCATCATTTGCACAGCTATGCCCAGCTTGCTTATCTCTCTGGCAGAGTTTCAACAAGGCTTCCAGGAGAAGTTTACTCGCAAAACAATTTGCTGATTAATGGCAGCTGTCACCCAGATTTCACCGACGCCAGCACTCTAGCCTAAAGGCAGTACGTGACCGCAGTAGTACTCTGATAATCAGGCACCCTAGAAAGTGCCGCCTCAGATTTTCCAGACTATAGTTTGCCATTTTGTAAACTTCCTACACAGTAACATAATAAATGTTAAAGTGGACCCTCTGAGTTTAAAGCCAGTAGGAAATGTACGAGCCTGTTGGACCTCAGTCCTGGCTGTAAACCGACCCTCACCACCATGAGCCTGTGGTTCCAGACCCCAAGTGGTGACCAGAACTGCACACAATACTCGCATTCCACAGCAACGGTCCAGATAATTCATGTCCCCTCTAACTTGCCAGGAAGCAGGTCTCACATGCATTGTGAAAATCTGTTTCATTATCAGTCGTCTGCATTGTTCCCACATCTCACACACTTGCGAATGCCGCTCAAACATATGTTGAACATCATTGGATGTCACTGAGGATGTCCATGTTTTATCCAGTTATATGTACAGAAGATCCAGACCAAAAATGATCACCAGTGCAACCTATGTACTAAGTAAAATAAGAGCAGCTGATTTTAATCGTAAATTTAATGCAAAACCATTGTGCTAAAATGTCTAGGTCAGTACTTTGGCAGCCTTGGTTTTGTGCTCATGTTCTTGTACTTGTGAAAATACTGATGACATTACTCACCCTGTTACTCATTCTTTATGTGAATGGTTACAATTAATTATTTAGCTCTGTCAAGAATAATTTTTATATATTGTCATATCTAAGTCCAGTTGTAAAGCAGTAAATCTAAGTGTAAGAGACGAAGATGATCTTCAAATGTTAGGATGCCTCAAAGTTATAATCATTCATTCTTTTCCCTGTTCCACGATAGAACTCGCTCATTTATCATTGCCTGAATAAATTCTATGCAGATAATTGAACTAGGAATTGCTGCTGCAGATTTGAAACAATCTGTTGCTGGAGTGAGTTGAAGTTTGGAGGGAGGATGCTCCAGTTTGGCATTAACACAGGCTATTTGGTCTAAATGACAACAGTGCTGTAAACTCAAGAAATTGCTTTCTTCAAATACTTTCCTGAAGAGTGCTCCTCTATTTTCTTTCCTCTGTAGCCTGACTTTGTTGGAATTATCTGCACACGACTTTCTCCAAAGAAGATCATTGAGAAATGGGTAGACTTTGCTCGGTGAGTGTTTCATTACAAGAGTGTTTCATTGGGAGGGATCCTCTGACTAAAGGCTGTTGGAGTGACACCATGTGAATTGCTGACACTTCTGCCTGGGAATTTTCTGTCTGTTGAAGTTAGTGGATGTGAAATTGGGTTTGTGCTTTTCCCACAGTTCATAGCCATTGGGATGAGGATTCTCTCTGCCTATTCACACTTCATACAATGGCCCAATCCATCAGCCTCTGTTACAAGTGTCCATCTTCACCCATTCACGGGTTTATGTTCATCAGTCTTTATCATCACTGCTGATCTCCAATGGGGATAAGCACTGATTGCTTCCAATCCCTCAGCCTCCACCATTTTTCACATCCATTACATGTGTGTCCATGACACAATGACATTTGCACATGAAATACCCGCTGGACATGCTTGGGCAGCTTACAATCCAGTGGTATGAATATTGATTCCTCTAACTTCAAGTGACCCCTCTCTCTCCGTCCCTTCCCCAACTGGTTGTTATACTAGTTTCACTATCATCCTGTTGAATTTCACTCACAGCCAACAATGGACCATTGTGTGCTCCGCCATTCCTTGATCATCATTGCTTTTTGCATATCTTTCATTTGTTCAATGTGCCGTCTACATCTCTCATTTCCCTTTCCCCTGACTCCCAGTCTAAAGAAGGGTCTCGTTCCGAAACCTCACCTATTCCTTTTCTCCAGAGATGCTTCCTGACCCACTCCAGCTTTTTGTGTTTATCATTGGCTTTCTGAATATTGAATATTGTTTTGCTTATGTATGTAGATTGGATTGTGAGTTTAATATGAGCACAGTGTACCTGAAAACCAGCGGTTATAGCAGAACGTGCTGGAGATATTTAAGCCTAGCAGCGTTGAGTTGGGCAACAGATCAATCAATTATTTAACCCTCTGAAGCTAGTTGGTGCATGCCTCCCGCTGAATAAGCCTCACTGAGTATTGCCACAAGGTTTAGTTTGTTTTTTTAGATCTCCTTCATCTGCTATCTGTTGGTTTTTATTTGAAAATCACAGTTGTCATGGTTTACACTAATTTCTAAATAGATGCAAAGGGGCATACCATAGACAGATTATTTGACTCATTTGAAAATAAAACTTGCATTTTTAGAATATGTTTTGCATCCTGTGATTGTGCGCAGTGCTTGAAAGTTCACAACGTAGAGAGATTTGGGAAACATAGAATCTCGTTTGTGATCAACTAACTGCAGTGCGTTAATGGACCTTTATTTTTCTTTGGTGACATTGGTTGAAGGGTCACTGCAAGCTCCCTCTTGTTAGTTAGATTCCCCTCTCTTTAGATTTGTGTGGCTGTAAATTTAATGTCCATCTCAGTTTAACATCTCATTCAGAGAGCGCCTCTGATATTATGCCAGACACTTTGTGCTGCATGATAGACCTGTCTCGTTCAGTGATGAGTTTGCCCTCCTTCAGAGGTGGCAGATTTGGGAGATGACCAATAGCAAGGCAGTGGCATGTTGTGGTTTACTCATCCAACGGCACTTGGACCTGAGAACACTTGAGCAGGTTTACTGCAAATGCCAGGTTCACTGAAAATGGATGATACAAGAGTAACTTAGCATAAAGGTCCTCAACCTTTGACCATCCCTCTACCTCCACAGATTCCTGACCCACTGAGTTTCACCAGTGTTTTTTTTGTTGTTGCACCAGATTACAGTCTCCACTGTCTCTTGTGCCTCTGAGTTTATCTTAAGAGTTTTAAGAGATTGCAAATGTGCAACACTTGATCAGAAGCTCTGACTGCGTGACATTTTGGTGTCTGGAAGTGGAATGGTCACTGCAACCAGCTGAACAGGAGAAGGTCAGGTGTGAGCTTGTCGATGACCCAGCAGTTTGTGACAGACCAAGGGTTGCATTGAAGGTTGATAACCTGCCCTTACTTTTCATGTGACACAGAGCCTGTTTGTTTTTACAGGGTCACTCCATAACAGTGTTTCAAACACTTGCTGAAAGTTAACATTCTAGTTTCTGGGAAGGAAGATTACACCTCTAATTTGCACAAGTTATTGGAAATTGCTGAATAGCCCAGTTCCTTGGCTTTTTAAGCTCAGCTGCAGAATTAATGTATTGCAAATGAATTTGTCTCATATCATAATCTTTGCTGTACTTCTATCTATTATTCTTGTCAATATTGAATTCTAGAATAATGGTTAAACCTCTTGCAACTGCCAAAGTAAATAGCTCCTGAGCTTGTTAACACTGGGAGGCATTGAACAGAACCTGTGGAAGGGTGCAGAGAAAATTATATTATATTAAATATTGTATGCCAAGCAATAATGATTTGAGAGTAAGTCAGTGTCCAGGTCTAAAAATGTAAATAACATCATGAATGTCCAGAAGAATTTATATATAAATGGGAAGTGAAGCTATTAGTTAAGGATAAAGAGTCACCTTTGCTAAAACATTTAATTAATACATTCTTTAATTAATACATTGTTGAAAACAGTTAAAGTTAAGGATAAAAGATTTTTCTTAACAGCTAAAACTCCATTAGTAAAAAATGGATTATTGCCGTTTGCTTGGAATAATCAAATACTACAACTCTGGGAACGGAAGGGTATTAAAAATATAGGAGACTGCTATGAAGGGAATATCTTTTTGACATTTTCGCAATTGAGAAATAAATATCAAATTCCAGGGAATAGTATTTTTTTCTATTATCAATTACAATCTTTTTTAAGGGAAAAGTTAGGTAATTCAATGTCTCTATTTCAGATTAAAGGAATCGAATCCTTGATTCAGGGCAAGGGAATGAAAAAATTTATATCATCAATGTATAAACTACTACAGATATCTAGTCCAAAGATAGGAATTCATAAAGCAAGACAAAGATGGGAAACAGATCTTAATATTATTATTGATGAACCAAGTTGGGAAAGACTGTGTTTAGATAGTATGAAAAATACTATTAATGTGAGATACAGCTTAGTACAGTATAATTTTTTGCAGCAACTATATTTAACCCCGGAAAAATTAAATAAATTTAAACCAAACTCATCTGAAAGGTGTTTTAGATGCAACCAAGACGTGGGCACTTTTATACACTCTACATGGGCATGTCAGAAGGTAATTCCTTTTTGGCAAGACCTAAAAAAGTTTTTAGATCAATTGATGAATAAGATCATACCAATGGATTCAAGGTTGTTTTTGCTCGGAGATACAAAAGGAATAATACCAAAGCTAAGTTTGGATAAACATCAAGAAAGATTTCTCAAAATATCATTAGCAGTAGCAAAAAAATGTGTTGCGGTCACATGGAAAGAACAAAATGAAATAAGATTTGAAAGATGGCATGCAGAAATGCGGAGTTGTATCCCATTAGAAAAAGCAACGTATAATCTGAGAAATGGATATGACTTCTTTTTGAAGGTGTGGAACCCATTCATGGCAAAGCTAGGATTAAGAATAGGAAGTAGTTAAATTCAGGATTGCTTTGATACCTAACAAGAATTTAAAAAGAAACTACTCGGAAGTGACTCCCTCAGGACTCCAGGTTTTTCTTTTTCTTTCTTTCTTCTGCTTTTTCTTTTTCCTTCTTTTGAACTGGGGGTGGGGGGGGGGGGGGGGGGAGGGGAGAAAATACAGAACAATACGTGTATAATCGAAGTTATAGGTCAGTGACTATTGTTTACTAAGGAATGTAAAATGTATAACGTATGGGTTCTGTTAAAATTTAAATAAAATATATATTTTTAAAAATGAATGATGAAGTGGGAGATTAAGAAGAAAGTGACAAAAGTTCTCTTTGGCCCTGGTTAGCCCATCTCTCCTGAAAGCATTAACTGGTACAGGTACATATCCTAATTTTCCTCAACTAATTGTGTACATGATCCAAGTCCAAGTCTGAGTCAGAGCAGGCTTGTCTCGTGGTGATAACTCTAGGAAGGAGTAGCTGGATAGCATTTTGTAGGAGCAAACCTGGCTGATCTCCCTCGCTGCTGCAGAAACGTCCATCTTTGTTGAGATCCATTAGCTCAGCATGCATCAGGATTAGAGCCGAGGAACTTCCCCTGTTCCTCATGAACTCAGCCAATCCAAGATTTGCATCTGAACAGGAAAGTATTAGGAGGGATATGGGCCAGGCCCAGGCAAATGGGATCAACTAAGTTAAGCAATTTGTAGTGTAAGAAAATAACTGAAGATGCTGGTACAAATCGAAGGTATTTATTTCACAAAATGCTGGAGTAACTCAGCTGGTCAGGCAGCATCTCAGGAGAGAAGGAATGGGTGACATTTCGGGTCGAGACCCTTCTTCAGTCTGAAGAAGGGTCTCGACCCGAAACGTCACCCATTCCTTCTTCAGACTGAAGAAGGGTCTCGACCCGAAACGTCACCCATTCCTTCTCTCCTGAGATGCTGCCTGACCTGCTGAGTTACTCCAGCATTTTGTGATGTTAAGCAATTTGGTCAGCATGGGTAAGTTGGGTCAAAGAGCCTTTTTCTGTGTTGCATAGCTCAATCACGTCTCCCCTCTGCTCATTCACTGCATTCTAAGACTTGTTTTTATTTCTAAAGCATTCCCGTTTCTGATAGAAGGCCATAGACATGAAACAGTTCTTCTCTTTCTGTAGACACTGCCAGCACAGTGGAATGTTTCCAGCATATTTTGTGGTTGTTTCTGGGTGGGCGGTGTGAATGCTGATGGGTAGCTGACCATATCCCTTTACATCCAGGAACCTGTAGCTGCAGTGATACGTAGAATGTTCCTAACAAGCTATGGGGTCACACAGCGGTGAGACTGCATCCAGTATATAAATAGCATAGTAGAACATCGAAATACATATCTGGCTCCCCATCCCCCAGAGAATCCAGTACAAAATCCTCCTCATAACCTACAAAGCCCTCCATAACCTGGCCCCATCCTACCTGACCGACCTCCTCCACAGGCACACTCCCACCTGCACCCTCCGCTCTGCCGCTGCCAATCTCCTATCCCCCCACATCCGGACTAAACTCAGATCCTGGGGGGACAGGGCTTTCTCCATCGCTGCTCCCACCCTATGGAACTCACTACCCCAAACCGTTAGAGACTCCCCCACACTCACCACATTCAAAACATCGCTGAAGTCTCACCTGTTCAGTACTGCCTTCAACCACTGAAGGTCACCTCACCTACTGTCTCCTTTCTCTGTTCATTTATTTATTTACTTATTTATCTATTTATTAATTTCCCTATGTTCTCAAAATCTCTGTAAAGCGTCTTTGAGTATATGAAAAGCGCTATATAAATAAAATGTATTATTATTATTATTATTATATCATGAGCAGCAATCCATTACTGTGAGCTGCCAGTCTTGACCTTGAGTGGACACCAGCCACTGAGACATTCCGGTAGTGGGCATGAAAAAGAAATCAGAGGCATCTTAGTTGTTGACACACTGACTGATGACACTGAGGGATTTAGTCTGTGTCTCTCAATGGATGCAGTGGTTGGAAACTTAAGCAGTAAAACGATTGCAGAACATAGAAACTCTGCTTTTGATGTGATTCTTCTTTTAGTATTTGGACTGTGATTCAGTTGGGAGATTCACTGGCTCGGTCGAAGACTAGTCAAACTCATGGGAGTAGGCACGAGAAAGAAATCGGAGGCATCTTAATTGTCGACACACTGACGGATGACACTGTCTCTCAATGGGTGCAGTGAATGTGAATCATACCAGGCGTCCCGTCCCGCTGGTGAGGCACCAGTAAGCACGCAGTAATGTTTGCTGGAAATACCCAGATGAGGCAGATTGTGTCACGGGTCAGTGTGGAACATTGAATTGAAGCCAGGGCTTTCTAACTGGAGTTCCAGCCAGATTCCCGCTCTCGGATTAAATCTGCTAGGCAACAGGAAAGGCGGTCCACCCCCACCACACACCGGGCAACAACATCCAATCATCACAGGTTATGGGGCCTCGTCATCTCTCCTTCACTCATGTTTGGTGCATTCTGCACCGGTTTCCACTTCTATTACATCTCAAACACTGTCAAATACTTTCCACATGACGAATGTCTTTGAACTGCAGCAGCTGCTGGTCAACACAAAGCAAGACAATGGGCGGCACGGTAGCGCAGCGGTAGAGTTGCTGCTTTACAGCGAATGCAGCGCCGGAGACTCAGGTTCGATCCTGACTACAGGTGCTGCACTGTAAGGAGTTTGTACGTTCTCCCCGTGACCTGCGTGGGTTTTCTCCGAGATCTTCGGTTTCCTCCCACACTCCAAAGACGTACAGGTATGTAGGTTAATTGGCTGGGTAAATGTAAAAATTGTCCCTAGTGGGTGTAGGATAGTGTTAATGTGTGGGGATCGCTGGGCGGCACGGACTTGGAGGGCCGAAAAGGCCTGTTTCCGGCTGTATATATATGATGATATGATGATGATGACTGCATATAGTAATATTCCCACTGACAGAAAATATTGAATGCTGGTGGTGATGATTCTGGCTGAAATATTGATCGAGACACCAGGAAATTCCCTCCAAATGGTGCCGTACAATTTATAATAATCGATATGGCAGCCAATAATGGCAGCCAAACGATGGATTATTGTTATTTGAAGTAGAGCTAGAGGAATGTTTTAATGTAAATATTGAAGGGCAGAGACAGAGCAGGAAAGGGACTGAGAAGATGCTTTGATGCACAAGCTGTGATAACTGGGTAACCTCTGACCGTGTTGTTGCACCGTTGATTCTGTGAAGGTTGAACACAAGAAAATTGGAGCAGGAATTGGCCATTCAACCCGTCAAGCCTGCCATACTATTTAGTACACGAGGCTTCAACTCTTTTTCTAGGCCAGTTCCCCAAGTTCTTAATTCATTCATCTTTAACCAATATACCTACCTCCTCTTTAGGTACCCTCATGATCCTCCTCCACAACCCTGGGTCAGAGAATCTCGCAAGTCCACCACCATAGAAGCTTGATCGAATATTCATCAATTTACCAAATGTTCTCAATCTTCTAAGGAAGTGGAGGCAGAGATGAGCTTTCTGTGTGCTTGCATCGATGTGCTAGGTCTTCAGAGATATGCACGGCCTGCAACCTCAAGCTATTGACTTTCTCCTTGCCGTCCCGTCGATGAAGACAGGTTCACGGATCCTTACACAACTGATACATTTTAAACATCACCAAGCAGCACCTTGCATTGCCACAGAAGGCCAAGTCAATGGCAGAGATAGAAACATTCTCAAATAGTACAGGTGTCAGGGGTTACGGGAAGAAAGCAGGAGAATGGGTTTAAGGAGAGATAGATCAGCCATGATTGAATGGCGGAGTTGACTTGATGGGCCGAATGGCCTAATTCTGCTCCTATCACTTATGAATGACATGTTTTACCCATGATTGCAGGCGACTGTGTGAGCATCAATATGGAAACTCTCCTCGGGTGCGGATAAATGGTCACGTGGCAGCGAGGTTTCCTTACCTCCCCATGCCGTTGGACTACATCCTTCCTGAACTGCTGAAGAATGCAATGAGGTGAGTGCTGTCTCTCCACGTGGCAAACAGCGCTGATGTGACCTTGCGCACCAGAGTGTGGGACGGCAGAATCTGCAGGACACACTCGCTTGACGCCAGAAGGCGTCATCCAGTCTGAGTGCGGAGCGGCGCTTTGTCACGGGTGTGCTTTCTTCCCCTGGCCTGGAACCAGGCCACTGATCTGTGGTGAGACTGAGATCACACGCACGCATGATGAGACTGCACAGCAGCAGATACAGAGTTTGTCACAGTGTTGTTTAAAGAAACCTTCATGATCAGGTCCACAATCCAGATCATAACCAGTAGATCGATTTCAACACAAATGCAAAGTTATTTTTTTTAAAAGCTGATTTTTTAATGCTGAAGAGCTGGCAACGGCTGACACCAGTAAAATGTATGTTGATCTTTAAAATGGATCAGTTGTGTACAAAAAAAGTGTTTGATTTTATGGCAGGAAATAGAACATGAAGAGGAGAAATTCTGCTGCAACTATAGTCCAATGTAGATGACATTGGCTGCATTATGTTCAGATCTGGGCACCATATGTTGTTAGAAAGGTTTGATTAGCTGCAGACTAATAGACAATAAGTGAAGGAGTAGGCCATTCGGCCCTTCGAGCCATTCAATGTGATCATGGCTGATCATTCTCAATCAGTACCCCGTTCCTGCCTTCTCCCCATACCCCCTGACTCTGCTATCTCATCCTAAATTCCAGTGTTTACAAGCCTGGTCGCTCCAGTCTTTCAACATATGGCCATTCCGGGAATTAACCTAGTAAACCTATGCTGCACGCCCTCAATAGCAAGAATATCCTTCCTCAAATTTGGAGACCAAAACTGCACACAGTACTCCAGGTGCAGTCTCACTAGGGCCCTGTACAACTGCAAAGGACCTCTTTGCTCCTATACTCAACTCCTCTTGTTATGAAGGCCAACATTCCATTGGCTTTCTTCACTGCCTGCTGTACCTGCATACTTCCTTTCAATGACTGATGCACTAGGACAACCAGATCTCGTTGTATGACCCCTTTTCCTAACTTGACACCATTCAGATAATACTCTGCCTTCCTATTCTTACCACCAAAGTGGATAACCTCACACTTATCCACATTAAACTGCATCTGCCATGCATCCGCCCATTTACACAACCTGTCCAAGTCACCCTGCAACCTCATAGCATCTTCCTCAGTTCACACTACCACCCAACTTTGTATCATCTGCAAATTTGCTAATTAGTCTGAAAGGTTAATGATTAGTCGCAGACTTAGGTGATGATGCAGACCACATGTGGCTGAGGATGGTTGTAAGTCTTATCACAAAACCATACTCCAAATGCTGGAAATTTGAACTAAAACCAGAAAATAGTCTCCTTTTATTTCCCTCTCCTTATCTGTTTCTACCTGTCACCCGTCAGCCTGTCTCCCAACTCCACTCCTCCCATCCCCACCCCTCCCATCCCCCACCACTCTTCATCTGTCCATCTTCCCCCTCCTTACCTGCCTCTCTCCTCACTCTCAACTCTGTATACTGGCTCTCTCCCCTCTACACTCAGTCCTGAGGCTGGGTCCCAACTCGAAATGTTGACATCTCCTCTGCCTCTACAGGTGCTGCCTGACCCGCTGAGTTCCTCCTGCAGATTTTGTTCCATATTCTAACACCAGTTCTAGATTCTCCCACAAGAAGCATCCTCTCCACACTGCCTCTGACAAAGAACCCTAAGAATATTGTGTGTCACGATCAAGGCCCCTTTGAGACTCTGTCACATCGACTGTGAATTTGTGTCGAAGTGGAGAGGCACAGGAGAGAGCCAACAAGGCGTTGAGAGCTAAAACTGCTCAATTTTGTTACGCCCTTTGTAAATAGTTCTTGTACTTTTCTCCATGTCTTTATGTACAACACCAGTTATACCTTTAAAAAGCTGTTATGGCGCTCGAACAGGGCAGTGGGTTTTATTTCTTACAATCAATTATTCTTTATAATTGAAATATCCACTCGACAAGTGGCAGTGGGCAAATGTTTAAATGATGAACATTGCATTTCTTTGTCCACTGGGGAGTTAGTCATACAGCACGGAAACAAGCACTTCGGTCCAACCTGTCGACACTAGATGCCCCATCCACACTAATTCCACCTACCTGCCTTTGGCCCGTATCTTTCTAAACCTTTCCTATCCAAATGTCTTTTAACTATTGTTTTAGTACCTTCCTCAACTACCTCTTCTGACGGCTCGTTCCAAATACCCACCACCCTCTGTGTGCAAAAAGTTGCCCCTCAGGTTCATATTAAAATGTTCCCCTCTCACTGTAAATCTATGTCCTCTGGTTCCTGATTTCCCCTTCTCTCAGTAAAAGACTCCGTGCATTCACGATAACTATTCCCCTCATGGCCTTGTACACCTCTATAAGATCACCCCTCATCCTTCTGCACTCCAAGGCCTGCTGAACTGCTCCCAATAGCTCAGGCCCCCAAATCCTGGCAACATCCTTGCAAATCTTCTCTGCACTCTTTCCAGCTTAATACCAGCGTTCTTATAACAGGGTAGCCAAATCTAAACACAATGCTCCAAGAGAGGCCTCACCAATGTCTATACAAGTGTAACATAGCATCCCAACTTCTACACTCCATTCTCAGACTGATGGGAGTCCAACATGCCAAAACCCTTATACAATGTCCTTGTAAATCTCTGTAATCTTTCAAGCTTAACAACATCTTTCCTAACTATGTGTCTCTCCTCTCGCAGAGCGACTATGGAGAGTCACCTGGAGACTCCTTACAACGTCCCTGACGTTGTGATCACAATTGCCAACAATGATGTTGATTTCATTATCAGGTAAATAATTTATAATCGCATACTAATGCAGATGGATGGGTTATTCAACTTGTACCTTTATTTTTGCGTTGATGGCCTCTCCCCTTACACACAGATACTGCCTGTTTGAACATTATCTTTGTGACAACAGTGCTTTTGGCAATACCTTCATTGACTTGGGGGCATTGCAGTTGGAACAGCGTGGTGAAATACTGAGCAGCAAGGTGTGCTACCAACTTTCTCTCTGTGCTTAGCTCTTCACTTGACAGCCCATTTTTACTTGTTGATTTCCACAAATAACTCATCCTGGCTGCTTCATTAGTGATGCTCCTCCTCTCGTGTATAAAAACTCAGCCGTTCCGCCAGTGGGATTTACAAATCCAAGTGAGGAAGGAGCCAACTGGTTCAGCCGTGAAGTCTCCAGATGACCTGTGGGCTCATTGAGCATCTCCTGAGGTTAACAGCAGCCTGTGCAGCGTCCATGGCTTTCAGTGGTGATAAGTAAACCAGCAACTGTGATGTTCAATGGTGCTTTATTGTCACATGTGCAAAGTGCAAACGCACAGTGAAATTCATTTCTTACAAAGTTCAGTAGCATTTCACACCACCCCCGATTAGCAATTGTACAGAAATAGTCTACTGAAGCTGCAAGAGGCACCAGTTTTTTTCACCATTTTCCAAGCCCTGTCATGTGTGGAGTTGTTCCTCCATATGCGTTGCCTACTTACCAAACTTTCAGCTTTCAAATTGCAGCTGATGTAATTCGCTTCTTGTTTAGTATAATATGGTTTGGCATTTATTCTGTTAATTGCTTGGAAACAATTCTGCCTTAAGTCTGGGTTTAGGATTAAGAGGTACTGACTGAAATAGTCATAAGGCATGGAAGCAGGTAATTCGGCCCACCATGTTCATGTTGACCATAGATACATTGAAAATAGATGCAGGAGTAGGCCATTCGGCCCTTCAAGCCAGTCAATGTGATCATCCACAATCAGTACCCCGTTCCTGTTTTCGCCCCATAGCCCTTGATTCCACTAGCCCTAAGAGCTCTATCTAACTCTTTTGAATGCATCCAGTGAATCGGCCTCCACTGCCTTCTGCGGCAGAGAATTCTACAAATTCACAACTCTCTGGGTGAAAAGTTTTTCCTCGTTTCAGTTCTAAATGGCCTGCCTCTTATTCTTAAACTGTGGCCCCTGGTTCTGGACTCCCCCAACATCAGGGACATGTTTCCTGCATCTAGCGTGTCCAAACCCATAATAATTTTATATGTTTCCATAAGATGCCCTCTCATCCTTCTAAATTCTAGTGTATACAAGCCCAGTCGTTCCATTCTTTCATCATATGGCAGTCCTGCCATCTGGGAATTAACCTCGTCAACCTAAGTTGCATTCCCTCAATAGCAAGAATGTCTTTCCTCAAATTAGGAGACTAAAACTGCATACAATGCTCCAGGTGTGGTCTCACCAGGGCCCTGTACAACTGCAGAAGGACCTTTTTGCTCCTATACTCAAATCCTCTCATTATGAAGGCCAACATGCCATTAGCTTTCTTCACTGCATGCTTACTTTCAGTGACTGATGTACAAGGACACCCAGGTCTCGTTGTACTTCCCCTTTTCCTAATCTGACACCATTCAGATAGTAATCTGCCTTGTTCTTGCCACCAAAGTGGATAACCTCACATTTATCCACATTATACTGCATCTGCCCACTCGCCCAACCTATCCAAAACACCCTGCATCCTCATAGCATCCTCTTCACAGTTCACACTGCCACCAGGCTTTGTGTCATCTGGAAATTTGCTAATGCTACTTTTAATTCCTTCATCTAAATCATTAATATATATTGTGAATAGCTGCGGTCCCAGCACCGAGCCTTGCAGCACCCCACTAGTCCCTACCTGCCATTCTGAAAGGGAACAGTTAATTCCTACTCTTTGTTTCTTGTTCACCAACCAATTTTGTATCCATGTCAATACCCTACCCCCAATACCATGTGCTCTAATTTTGCCCACTAATCTCCTGTGTGGCACCTTATCAAAGGCTTTCTGAAAGTCCAGATACACCACATCCATTGGCTCTCCCTTATCCATTTTACATCCTCAAAAAATTCCAGAAGATTAGTCAAGCAAGATTTCCCCTTCATAAATCCATGCTGACTTGGACCGATCCTGTTACTGCTATCCAAATGCGCCGCTATTACATCTTTAATAATTGACTCCAGAATCTTCCCCACCACCGATGTCAGGCTAACTGGTCTATAATTCCGTGCTTTCTCTCTCCCTCCTTTCTTAAAAAGTGGGATAACATTAGCTATCCTCCAATCCACAGGAACTGATCCAGAATCTATAGAACATTGGAAAATGATCACCAATGTGTCCACGATTTCTAGAGCCACCTCCTTGAGTACCCAGGGATGAAGACCATCAGGCCCTGGGGATTTATCAGCCTTCATTCCCATCAGTCTACCCAATACCATTTCCTGACTAATGTGAATTTCCTTCAGTTCCTCCGTCACTCTAGATCCTCTGTCCCCTAGTACATCTGGGAGATTGTTTGTGTATTCCTTAGTGAAGACAGAACCAAAGTACCTGTTCAACTCGTCTATCCATCCATATTAAGCAGATCTTCCAGCACTTGGCCTATAGCCTTCAATACCAAGGAAATTCCATTGCTTATCTGGACATTTCTTAAATGCTGTCAGCAGCTCTGCTTCCTCCACTCGCTCCACCAGTGCATTCCAGATACAGATCCACCACTGATTTTACATCAACTGGTGGTCCGGCACCATCTTTAATCCGGCCTCATTGGGACTTCTGTGCTGATTGAATTTGTCCCCTGCGGCCGGGGCTCTGGAACTCCGACCCGGACCCCTTCCCGTAGCCAACGTCCGAGGCCATCTCTGGAGAACATGGATAGGTGACATTTCGGTTTGGGACCCTTCTTCAGGCAGCCAGCACTTTGGGACAATCAGTCAGAAGAAGGACCTGAAACATCACCTGTCCCTGGTCTCCAGAGAAACTGCCTGACCCGAGTTTCTCCAGTACTTTATGTCATGTTTTTGTAAACCAGTGTCTGCAGTTCCTTGTGCCTCCATGCTTGAGATTAGATTGCTTCTATTTCAATGTGTGTCACAGTGGTCAGTATTGAAAGCATGTTGTTGTTCACAGTTACCGCCCTTTAGTTATTACTAGCACGAGTGTGCCCGTTGGGCCCGTCCACGTAGGGTTTCCATTGTAACCGGGAGGGGAGTGGGAGGGAGGGAGGAGGGGAGGGGAGGAGGGAAGGGGGGAGGGTGAGGGTAGGGAGGGGGTAGGGGGAGGGAGGGAGGGGAGGGAGGGAGGGGAGGGAGGGGGGAAGGAAGGGGGGAGGGAGGGGGACCTCCCCTTTTCCCAGTACCCCTCTTTCCCCGTTGGGCCCGTCCTCGTAGGGTTTCCATTGTAACCGGGAGGCGGGGAGGGAGGGAGGAGGGAGGTGTGGATGGAGGAGGGGGAGGGGAGGGAGGAGGGGGGAGGGAGGGGGACCTCCCCTTTTCCCAGTACCCCTCTTTCCCCATTGGGCCCGTCCCCGAGGGGTGAGGGAGGTGGGGGGGGGGAGTGGGGATGGAGGTGGGATGGAGTGGGGAGGAAGGGGTTGAGGGGGGAAGGGGGACCTCCCCTTTCTATTTTCGCAACACTTGCCCCGGTGGCCCACGAGCATAGGGGCCCCATGCTGATCTGTGTATGTTAAGTGACTTGCAATAAAAAACACAACTTTAAAAAACAATCAGTTGCTTTTCGCAACAAAGTAGCCCATCTCACCCAAGCATTGTGACGTCACAAGCTGAAGACCTTGAAATAAAAATAAAAAGATGTAAATTTGTAAAGAGTAGACACCCAATAGCAGCTGCTTGTCCATTGTGACATCACACGCTGAAGGGGGGGGGGGAGAGAGGGGGGTCAGCTCTAGCTCATCTCACAGGGGCATTGTGACATCACAAGCTGAAGACTAAATCCGCACCGCAGCGCCCCCCTGAAAAGGGGGGGGGGGGCAGCGCTTTAAAACCTCTGTAACTTAAAAAAACATGCGACTAAATCAAATGAAAATATCACGGCCGGTCGTTTGGGAGGTTGGCGATTAAGGGGGGGGGGGGGGGCGAAAACCGTCACGCTACTGTTCACCGTTTTGCCGGGTGTGGGAGAGAGGAGAGAAGCAAGGGGAGAGAGGAGAGGGGAGCCGGTGATCGCGGGCTTGCGCCGCTAACGGCGTCCATTTTTTTGGTGCGAGTGAGGAGATGCCGCGCATGCGTGCCGAGTACAGATTGAGGAGATTCCGCGCATGCGTACTGAGCACAGCCGCACCACAGCGCCACCTATAGAAACCTCAAAAGGGGGGGGGCAGCGCTTTAAAACCTCTGTAACTTAACAAATATGCGTCCGAATTATAAACAAACATCATTTTCCAGCAGATGTCCCCTTGGTGATTAAGGCTGCGCAAAAATCTTGGCGCTACGGTTTACCGTTTTGGAGAAACCAGCGAAATAAAATATACATACATATATATTACCATACAAGATCTGAGTTTTAGTAGTATACTAGAACAAGTGTGCCCGTTCAAAGCGGGCCCGTTGGGCCCGTCCCCACACCCCCCATTCTCTCCTCCCCCAGCCCCACTCTTACCCGTTGGGCCCGTCCTCCTGATCTGTGTATGTCAAGTGACCACTATATTTCCTAATCAGATGTGCAGCACTTTGGTCAACGTGGGTTGTTTTTAAATGTGCTATACAAATATAATTGACTTGACTTGACTTGACTTGACTTGCAATAACAAAAAACAGCACTTTAAAACAATCCTGGAAATGTTCGAAACAATGTAGCCGTCACAAGCTGAAGACCAAATCTGCACTGCAGCGCCCCCCTGAAAAGGGGGGGGGGGGGGGGCAGCGCTTTAAAACCTCTGTAACTTAAAAATCACGCGACCAAAGTAAATGAAAATATGACGGCCGAGCGAGCGCGAGATTGGCGATTGAGGCGGTGCGAAAATCGTCGCGCTACGGTCAGCCTTTTTTCCGCAATCGATGTTACGTACGGTTCAGGTCATTCTCAAAAATATACACAAGATCTGAGTTTTAATAGTATACTAGAACAAGTGTGCCCGTTCAAAGCGGGCCCGTTGGGCCCGTCCCCACACCCCCATTCTCTCCTCCCCCAGCCCCACTCTTACCCGTTGGGCCCGTCCTCCTGATCTGTGTATGTCAAGTGACCACTATATTTCCTAATCAGATGTGCAGCACTTTGGTCAACGTGGGTTGTTTTTAAATGTGCTATACAAATATAATTGACTTGACTTGACTTGACTTGACTTGCAATAACAAAAAACAGCACTTTAAAACAATCCTGGAAACTTTCGAAACAATGTTCGAAACAATGTAGCCGTCACAAGCAAGCGGGCCCGTTGGGCCCGTCCCCACACCCCCCATTCTCTCCTCCCCCAGCCCCACTCCTGATCTGTGTATGTCAAGTGACCACTATAACTTCCTTCTTTTTTTTTTCCTAATCAGATGTGCAGCACTTTGGTCAACGTGGGTTGTTTTTAAGTGCTATACAAATATAATTGACTTGACTTGACTTGACTTGACTTGCAATAACAAAAAACAGCACTTTAAAACAATCCTGGAAACTTTTCGAAACAATGTTGGAAACAATGTAGCCGTCACAAGCTGAAGACCAAATCTGCACTGCAGCGCCCCCCTGAAAAGGGGGGGGGGGGGGCAGCGCTTTAAAACCTCTGTAACTTAAAAATCACGCGACCAAAGTAAATGAAAATATCACGGCCGAGCGAGCGCGAGATTGGCGATTGAGGCGGTGCGAAAACCGTCGCGCTACGGTCCGCCTTTTTTCCGCAATCGATGTTACGTACGGTTCAGGTCATTCTCAAAAATATACACAAGATCTGAGTTTTAATAGTATACTAGAACAAGTGTGCCCGTTCAAAGCGGGCCCGTTGGGCCCGTCCCCACACCCCCCATTCTCTCCTCCCCCAGCCCCACTCTTACCCGTTGGGCCCGTCCTCCTGATCTGTGTATGTCAAGTGACCACTATATTTCCTAATCAGATGTGCAGCACTTTGGTCAACGTGGGTTGTTTTTAAATGTGCTATACAAATATAATTTGTGCTATACAAATATAATTGACTTGACTTGACTTGACTTGACTTGACTTGCAATAACAAAAAACAGCACTTTAAAACAATCCTGGAAACTTTCGAAACAATGTTCGAAACAATGTAGCCGTCACAAGCTGAAGACCAAATCTGCACTGCAGCGCCCCCCTGAAAAGGGGGTGGGGCAGCGCTTTAAAACCTCTGTAACTTAAAAATCACGCGACCAAAGTAAATGAAAATATCACGGCCGAGCGAGCGCGAGATTGGCGATTGAGGCGGTGCGAAAACCGTCGCGCTACGGTCCGCCTTTTTTCCGCAATCGATGTTACGTACGGTTCAGGTCATTCTCAAAAATATACACAAGATCTGAGTTTTAATAGTATATAGATAGATAGACTAGAAAAGAGGGCCCGTTGGGCCCGTCCCCACACCCCCCATCCTCTCCTCCCCCAGCCCCACTCTTACTCTCCAAGTGTGCCCGTTGGGCCCGTCCTCCTGATCTGTGTATGTCAAGTGACCACTATAGCCTTCTTTTTTTTTTTTTTTTCCTAATCAGATGTGCAGCACTTTGGTCAACATGGGTTGTTTTTAAATGTGCTATACAAATATAATTGACTTGACTTGACTTGACTTGACTTGCAATAACAAAACAATCAGCGCTTTTCTGGAAACTTTTCGAAACAATGTAGCCGTCACAAGCTGAAAACTAAATCCTTTTCTGTCTGTCAAGTGACCACTATAACTGTCTTTTTTTTTTTTTTCCTAATCAGATGTGCAGCACTTTGGTCAACGTGGGTTGTTTTTAAATGTGCTATACAAATAAAACTGACTTGACTTGACTTGACTTGACTTGCAATAACAAAAAAGACTACTTGGAAGCTTTTCGAAACAATGTAGCCGTCACAAGCTGAAAACTAAATCCTTTTCTGGAAACCTTTGGAAACAAATGTAGCCGTCACAAGCCACAAGCTGAAAACTAAATCTGCACCGCAGCGCCCCCCTGAAAAATGGGGGGGGGCAGCGCTTTAAAACCTCTGTAACTTAAAAAACACGCGACCAAATTAAATGAAAATATCACGGCCGAGCGAACGCGAGATTGGCGATTGAGGCGGTGCAAAAACCGTCGTGCTACGGTCCGCCGTTTTGCTGCAATCGCTGTTACGTATAAATATACGATATATTCAGGTCAAACCCCAAAAAAATATATAAACAAGATCTGAGTTTTAATAGTATACTAGAACAAGTGTGCCCGTTCAAAGCGGGCCCGTTGGGCCCGTCCCCACACCCCCCATTCTCTCCTCCCCCAGCCCCACTCTTACTCTCCAAGTGTGCCCGTTGGGCCTGTCCTCCTGATCTGTGTATGTCAAGTGACCACTATAAGCTTCTTTTTTTTTTTTTTTCCTAATCAGATGTGCAGCACTTTGGTCAACATGGGTTGTTTTTAAATGTGCTATACAAATATAATTGACTTGACTTGACTTGCAATAACAAAACAATCAGTACTTTTCGAAACAATGTAGCCGTCACAAGCTGAAAACTAAATCCTTTTCTGGAAACTTTTCGAAACAAATGTAGCCGTCACAAGCCACAAGCTGAAAACTAAATCTGCACCGCAGCGCCCCCCTGAAAAAGGGGGGGGGGGGCAGCGCTTTAAAATCTCTGTAACTTAAAAAACACGCGACCAAATTAAATGAAAATATCACGGCCGAGCGAGCGCGAGATTGGCGATTGAGGCGGTGCGAAAACCGTCGTGCTACGGTCCGCCGTTTTGCTGCAATCGCTGTTACGAATAAATATACATACGATACAGGTCAAACCCCCAAAAAAAATATATATATATATTCACAAGATCTGAGTTTTAGTATTATACTAGAACAAGTGTGCCCGTTCAAAGCGGGCCCGTTGGGCCCGACCCCACACCCCCCATTCTCTCCTCCCCCAGCCCCACTCTTACTCTCCAAGTGTGCCCGTTGGGCCCGTCCTCCTGATCTGTGTCTGTCAAGTGACCACTATAACTGTCTTTTTTTTTTCTTCCTAATCAGATGTGCAGCACTTTGGTCAACGTGGGTTGTTTTTAAATGTGCTATACAAATAAAACTGACTTGACTTGACTTGACTTGACTTGCAATAACAAAAAAGACTACTTGGAAACTTTTTGAAACAATGTAGCCGTCACAAGCTGAAAACTAAATCCTTTTCTAGAAACTTTTCGAAACAAATGTAGCCGTCACAAGCCACAAGCTGAAAACTAAATCTGCACCGCAGCGCCCCCCTGAAAAAGGGGGGGGGGGCAGCGCTTTAAAACCTCTGTAACTTAAAAAACACGCGACCAAATTAAATGAAAATATCACGGCCGAGCGAGCGCGAGATTGGCGATTGAGGCGGTGCGAAAACCGTCGTGCTACGGTCCGCCGTTTTGCTGCAATCGCTGTTACGTATAAATATACGATATATTCAGGTCAAACCCAAAAAAAATATATATATATATTCACAAGATCTGAGTTTTAGTATTATATACTAGAAAAGAGGGCCCGTTGGGCCCGTTCCCACACCCCCCATTCTCTCCTCCCCCAGCCCCACTCTTACTCTCCAAGTGTGCCCGTTGGGCCCGTCCTCCTGATCTGTGTATGTCAAGTGACCACTATAGCCTTCTTTTTTTTTTTTTTCCTAATCAGATGTGCAGCACTTTGGTCAACGTGGGTTGTTTTTAAATGTGCGATACAAATAAAACTGACTTGACTTGACTTGCAATAACAAAAAAGACTACTTGGAAGCTTTTCGAAACAATGTAGCCGTCACAAGCTGAAAACTAAATCCTTTTCTGGAAACTTTCGAAACAAATGTAGCCGTCACATGCCACAAGCTGAAAACTAAATCTGCACCGCAGCGCCCCCCTGAAAAAGGGGGGGGGGGCAGCGCTTTAAAACCTCTGTAACTTAAAAATCACACGACCAAATTAAATGAAAATATCACGGCCGAGCGAGCGCGAGATTGGCGATTGAGGCGGTGCGAAAACCGTCGTGCTACGGTCGGCCGTTTTGCTGCAATCGCTGTTACGTATAAATATACGGTATATTCAGGTCAAACCCCAAAAAAAAATATAAACAAGATCTGAGTTTTAATAGTATATAGACTAGAACAAGTGTGCCCGTTCAAAGCGGGCCCGTTGGGCCCGTCCCCACACCCCCCATTCTCTCCTCCCCCAGCCCCACTCTTACTCTCCAAGTGTGCCCGTTGGGCCCGTCCTCCTGATCTGTGTCTGTCAAGTGACCACTATAACTGTCTTTTTTTTACTCTTCCTAAACAGATGTACAGCACTTTGGTCAACGTGGGTTGTTTTTAAATGTGCTATACAAATAAAACTGACTTGACTTGACTTGCAATAACAAAAAAGACTACTTGGAAACTTTTCGAAACAATGTAGCCGTCACAAGCTGAAAACTAAATCCTTTTCTGGAAACTTTTCGAAACGAATGTAGCCGTCACAAGCCACAAGCTGAAAACTAAATCTGCACCGCAGCGCCCCCCTGAAAAAGGGGGGGGGGGGCAGCGCTTTAAAACCTCTGTAACTTAAAAAACACGCGACCAAATTAAATGAAAATATCACGGCCGAGCGAGCGCGAGATTGGGGATTGAGGCGGTGCGAAAACCGTCGTGCTACGGTCCGCAGTTTTGCTGCAATCGCTGTTACGTATAAATATACGATATATTCAGGTCAAACCCCAAAAAAAAAATATATATATTCACAAGATCTGAGTTTTAGTATTATACTAGAAAAGAGGGCCCGTTGGGCCCGTCCCCACACCCCCCATTCTCTCCTCCCCCAGCCCCACTCTTACTCTCCAAGTGTGCCCATTGGGCCCGTCCTCCTGATCTGTGTATGTCAAGTGACCACTATAGCCTTCTTTTTTTTTTTTTTCCTAATCAGATGTGCAGCACTTTGGTCAACGTGGGTTGTTTTTAAATGTGCTATACAAATAAAACTGACTTGACTTGACTTGACTTGACTTGCAATAACAAAAAAGACTACTTGGAAGCTTTTCGAAACAATGTAGCCGTCACAATCTGAAAACTAAATCCTTTTCTGGAAACTTTCGAAACAAATGTAGCCGTCACAAGCCACAAGCTGAAAACTAAATCTGCACCGCAGCGCCCCCCTGAAAAAGGGGGGGGGGCAGCGCTTTAAAACCTCTGTAACTTAAAAAACACGCGACCAAATTAAATGAAAATATCACGGCCGAGCGAGCGCGAGATTGGCGATTGAGGCGGTGCGAAAACCGTCGTGCTACGATCCGCCGTTTTGCTGCAATCGCTGTTACGTATAAATATACGATATATTCAGGTCAAACCCAAAAAATATATATAAACAAGATCTGAGTTTTAATAGTATACTAGAAAAGAGGGCCCGTTGGGCCCGTTGGGCCCGTCCCCACACCCCCCATTCTCTCCTCCCCCAGCCCCACTCTTACTCTCCAAGTGTGCCCGTTGGGCCCGTCCTCCTGATCTGTGTATGTCAAGTGACCACTATAGCCTTCTTTTTTTTTTTTTTTTCCTAATCAGATGTGCAGCACTTTGGTCAACATGGGTTGTTTTTAAATGTGCTATACAAATATAATTGACTTGACTTGACTTGACTTGACTTGACTTGCAATAACAAAACAATCAGTGCTTTTCTGGAAACTTTTCGAAACAATGTAGCCGTCACAAGCTGAAAACTAAATCCTTTTCTGTCTGTCAAGTGACCACTATAACTGTCTTTTTTTTTTTTTTCCTAATCAGATGTGCAGCACTTTGGTCAACGAGGGTTGTTTTTAAATGTGCTATACAAATAAAACTGACTTGACTTGACTTGACTTGACTTGCAATAACAAAAAAGACTACTTGGAAGCTTTTCGAAACAATGTAGCCGCCACAAGCTGAAAACTAAATCCTTTTCTGGAAACTTTTAGAAACAAATGTAGCCGTCACAAGCCACAAGCTGAAAACTAAATCTGCACCGCAGCGCCCCCCTGAAAAATGGGGGGGGCAGCGCTTTAAAACCTCTGTAACTTAAAAAACACGCGACCAAATTAAATGAAAATATCACGGCCGAGCGAGCGCGAGATTGGCGATTGAGGCGGTGCGAAAACCGTCGTGCTACGGTCCGCCGTTTTGCTGCAATCGCTGTTACGTATAAATATACGATATATTCAGGTCAAACCCAAAAAAATATATAAACAAGATCTGAGTTTTAATAGTATACTAGAAAAGAGGGCCCGTTGGGCCCGTCCCCACACCCCCCATTCTCTCCTCCCCCAGCCCCACTCTTACTCTCCAAGTGTGCCCGTTGGGCCCGTCCTCCTGATCTGTGTATGTCAAGTGACCACTATAGCCTTTTTTTTTTTTTTTTTCCTAATCAGATGTGCAGCACTTTGGTCAACATGGGTTGTTTTTAAATGTGCTATACAAATATAATTGACTTGACTTGACTTGACTTGACTTGCAATAACAAAACAATCAGTGCTTTTCTGGAAACTTTTCGAAACAATGTAGCCGTCACAAGCTGAAAACTAAATCCTTTTCTGTCTGTCAAGTGACCACTATAACTGTCTTTTTTTTTTTTTTCCTAATCAGATGTGCAGCACTTTGGTCAACGTGGGTTGTTTTTAAATGTGCTATACAAATAAAACTGACTTGACTTGACTTGACTTGACTTGCAATAACAAAAAAGACTACTTGGAAGCTTTTCGAAACAATGTAGCCGTCACAAGCTGAAAACTAAATCCTTTTCTGGAAACTTTTGGAAACAAATGTAGCCGTCACAAGCCACAAGCTGAAAACTAAATCTGCACCGCAGCGCCCCCCTGAAAAATGGGGGGGCAGCGCTTTAAAACCTCTGTAACTTAAAAAACACGCGACCAAATTAAATGAAAATATCACGGCCGAGCGAGCGCGAGATTGGCGATTGAGGCGGTGCGAAAACCGTCGTGCTACGGTCCGCCGTTTTGCTGCAATCGCTGTTACGTATAAATATACGATATATTCAGGTCAAACCCAAAAAAAATATATAAACAAGATCTGAGTTTTAATAGTATACTAGAAAAGAGGGCCCGTTGGGCCCGTCCCCACACCCCCCATTCTCTCCTCCCCCAGCCCCACTCTTACTCTCCAAGTGTGCCCGTTGGGCCCGTCCTCCTGATCTGTGTATGTCAAGTGACCACTATAGCCTTCTTTTTTTTTTTTTTTCCTAATCAGATGTGCAGCACTTTGGTCAACATGGGTTGTTTTTAAATGTGCTATACAAATATAATTGACTTGACTTGACTTGACTTGACTTGCAATAACAAAACAATCAGTGCTTTTCTGGAAACTTTTCGAAACAATGTAGCCGTCACAAGCTGAAAACTAAATCCTTTTCTGTCTGTCAAGTGACCACTATAACTGTCTTTTTTTTTTTTTTTCCTAATCAGATGTGCAGCACTTTGGTCAACGTGGGTTGTTTTTAAAACCTCTGTAACTTAAAAAACACGCGACCAAATTAAATGAAAATATCACGGCCGAGCGAGCGCGAGATTGGCGATTGAGGCGGTGCGAAAACCGTCGTGCTACGGTCCGCCGTTTTGCTGCAATCGCTGTTACGTATAAATATACGATATATTCAGGTCAAACCCAAAAAATATATATAAACAAGATCTGAGTTTTAATAGTATATAGACTAGAACAAGTGTGCCCGTTCAAAAGAGGGCCCGTTGGGCCCGTCCCCACACCCCCCATTCTCTCCTCCCCCAGCCCCACTCTTACTCTCCAAGTGTGCCCGTTGGGCCCGTCCTCCTGATCTGTGTATGTCAAGTGACCACTATAGCCTTCTTTTTTTTTTTTTTCCTAATCAGATGTGCAGCACTTTGGTCAACGTGGGTTGTTTTTAAATGTGCTATACAAATAAAACTGACTTGACTTGACTTGACTTGACTTGCAATAACAAAAAAGACTACTTGGAAGCTTTTCGAAACAATGTAGCCGTCACAAGCTGAAAACTAAATCCTTTTCTGGAAACTTTTGGAAACAAATGTAGCCGTCACAAGCCACAAGCTGAAAACTAAATCTGCACCGCAGCGCCCCCCTGAAAAATGGGGGGGCAGCGCTTTAAAACCTCTGTAACTTAAAAAACACGCGACCAAATTAAATGAAAATATCACGGCCGAGCGAGCGCGAGATTGGCGATTGAGGCGGTGCAAAAACCGTCGTGCTACGGTCCGCCGTTTTGCTGCAATCGCTGTTACGTATAAATATACGATATATTCAGGTCAAACCCAAAAAAAATATATAAACAAGATCTGAGTTTTAATAGTATATAGATAGATAGATAGATAGACTAGAACAAGTGTGCCCGTTCAAAGCGGGCCCGTTGGGCCCGTCCCCACACCCCCCATTTTCTCCTCCCCCAGCCCCACTCTTACTCTCCACACACCCTCCCCTTCGGCGGAGTCCCACTCCCCGGTCCCCATTCTCAGTCCCCCCCCCCATTTTCTCTCTCCCAGACATACTCTTAGCATCATTTTGGGAGAGAGGAGAGAAGCAATGGGAGAGGAGAGGTGCCACGCTGAAAGCCTTCAATAAATCAGTAGGAGGGGGGTTGGGCGAGTTTTTTGACGTCACACGCTGAAGGCAATTGAAGAAACTTTTTTTTTTTTTTTTTTACTAAAACCTCTAACTTAAAAAATACGAGACCGAATCAAATAAAAAAATCATTTTCCAGCAGCGTTCAGCGTGGTGATTAAGGCGGTGCAATAATCGTGCCGCTACTATTCACCGTTTTTGCCGAAATCAACCGAAATAACTGAGAGGAAAAATATTCTGACTTTTAAACCTCTGTAACTTAAAAAATAAACGACCGAATTAAATAAAAAAATCATTTTCGGCAAGCGTCCAGCGGTGTGATTAGGCGGTGCAAAAATTGTGGCGCCACGGTTTACCGTTTTGCCGTAATCAGCCGAATCAGTGAAATATATGTACAAGTGAGGAGATGCCGCGCATGCGTACTGAGCACAGCCGCACCGCAGCGCCCCCTATAGAAACTTCAATAAGGGGGGGGGGCATCGCTTTAAAACCTCTGTAACTTAAAAAATATGCGACCGAATTAAATAAAAACATCATTTTCCAGCAGCTGTCAGTGTGGTGATTAAGGCGGTGCAAAAATCGTGGCGCTACGGTTGACCGTTTTGCCGTAATCAGCGAAATCACAGATACATATATATAAATTTAACACAAGATCTGAGTTTTAATAGTATACTAGACCAAGTGGGCCCGTTGGGCCCGTCCTCGTAGGGTTTCCATTGTAACCGGGAGGCGGGGAGGAAAGGGGGAGGGTTGGGGGAGGGGGACCACCTGTTTTCCCAGTACCCCTCTTTACCCGTTGTGGGATGGGAGGGGAGGGGGGAGGGAGAGGGGAGGGAGGGGGTAGGGGGGAGGGAGGGGGGGAGGGAGGGGGGAGGGAGGGAGGGGAGGGGGGAAGGGGGAGGGGGGAAGGGGAGAGGGAAGGGGGGGAGGGAGGAGGACCTCCCCTTTTCCCCGTACCCCTCTTTCCCCGTTGTGCCCGTCCTTGTAGGGTTTCCATTGTAACCGGGAGGAAGGGAGGGAGGGAGGAGGGAGGAGGGGAGGGAGGGGGGGAAGGGGAGGGCGGAAAGGGGGGAGGGGGGGAGGGGGGAGGGTTGAAAGAGCATCCCTCTCCCCATCAGAACTGCCTCCTCCATCGACTCCTTTAAGTCCAGGCTCAAAACCTATTTCTACTCCCTAGCTTTTGAGGCTAATTGAGGAGGTACTGTGAACTGTTTGGGAGGGGAGGGGAGGGGGGAAGGGGGGAAGGAGGGGGACCTCCCCTTTTCCCAGTTCCCCTCTTTCCCCGTTGGGCCTGTCCTCGTAGGGTTTCCATTGTAACCGGGAGGACGGGAGGGAGGGAAGGGGGAGGGAGGGAGGAGGGAGGTGTGGAGGGAGGAGGGAGGTGTGGAGGGAGATGGGGAAGGAGGGGGGAGGGGAGGGGGTAGGGGGAGGGAGAGGGGAGGGAGGGAGGGGGGTAGGGGGAGGGAGGGGGAGGGGAGGGGGGAAGGGGGGAGGAGGGGGACCTCCCCTTTACCCAGTACCCCTCTTTCCCCGTTGGGCCCGTCCTCGTAGGGTTTCCATTGTAACCGGGAGGAGGGGAGGGAGGGAGGAGGGAGGTGTGGAGGGAGGTGTGGAGGGAGGAGGGGAGGGAGGGGGGGAGGGGAGGGGGGAATGAGGGGGTAGGGGGAGGGAGGGGGGAGGGGGGGTAGGGGGGAGGGGGAGGGAGGGGGGAGGGAGGGGGAAGGGGGGAGGGAGGGGGCTCTCCCCTTTTCCCAGTACCCCACTTTCCCCGTTGGGCCCGTCCTCGTAGGGATTCCATTGTAACCGGGAGGAGGGGAGGGAGGGAAGGGGGAGGGAGGGAGGAGGGAGGAGGGGAGGGAGGGGGGGAAGGGGAGGGCGGAAAGGGGGGGAGGGGGGAGGGGGGAGGGAGAGAGGGGGAGGGTGGAAAGAGCATCCCTCTCCCCATCAGAACTGCCCCCTCCATCGACTCCTTTAAGTCCAGGCTCAAAACCTATTTCTACTCCCTAGCGTTTGAGGCTCATTGAGGAGGCGCTGTGAACTGTTTGCGTGTACTGTATATTTCATTTTTTTCCTTAGTACCTAATCAGATGTACAGCACTTTGGTCAACGTGGGTTGTTTTTAAATGTGCTATACAAATAAAATGGACTTGACTTGACAGCTCTTCGCAACAATGTAGCACAGGGGCATTGTGACGTCACACGCTGAATACCGCTGGGGGGGGGAAGGGGGGGTCAGCTCGAGTTCATCTCACAGGGGCATTGTGACATCACAATCCGCACCGCAGCGCCCCCCTTCTGTCAAAACTTCGATAAATCAGGGGGGGCAGCACATTTAAACCTCTGTAACTTAAAAAATATGCGTCCGAATTAAATAAAAATATCATTTTCCAGCAGCGAACCGCATGCTGATTAAGGCGTTACAAAAATCGTGGCGCTACGGTTCACCGTTTTGCCGGAATTGCCGTATTCAGCCGACATCAGTGGAATATATATATATAGATACAACATCTGAGTTTTAATAGTATACTAGAACAAGTGTGCCCGTTGGGCCCGTCCTCGTAGGGTTTCCATTGTAACCGGGAGGGGAGTGGGGGTAGGGAAGGGGGAGGGAGGGAGTAGGGAGGTGTGGAGGGGGGAGGGGAGGGGGAGGGAGGGGGGGAGGGGAGGGGGGAAGGGAGGGAGGGAGAGGGGAGGGAAGGGGGTAGGGGGGAGGGGGAGGGAGGGGAGAGGGGAGGGAGGGGGGAAGGGGAGGGGGAGGGAGGGGGGAGGGAGAAGGGAGTGAGGGGGGAGGGAGGGGGACCTCCCCTTTTCCCAGTACCCCTCTTTCCCCATTGGGCCCGTGCTCGTAGGGTTTCCATTGTAACTGGGAGGAGGGGAGGGAGGGGAGGGGGAGGGAGGGAGGAGGGAGGTGTGGAGGGAGGAGGGGAGGGGAGGGGGAGGGGAGGGGGGAAGGGGGGAGGAGGGAGGGAGAGGGGAGGGAGGGGGGTAGGGGGGAGGTAAGGGGGAGTGAGGGGGGAGGGAGGGAGGGGGATCTCCCCTTTTCCCAGTACCCCTCTTTCCCCGTTGGGCCCGTCCTCGTAGGGTTTCCATTGTAACCGGGAGGAGGGGAGGGAGGGAAGGGGGAGGGAGGGAGGAGGGGGGAGGGAGGGGAGGGGGGAAGGGGGGAGTGAAGGGGTAGGGGGAGGGAGGGGGAGAGGGGAGGGGGGGGAGGGGGGAGGGAGGGGGAAGGGGGGAGGGAGGGGGATCTCCCCTTTTCCCAGTACCCCTCTTTCCCCGTTGGGCCCGTCCCTGTAGGGTTTCCATTGTAACCGGGAGGGGTGGAGGGATGGTGGAAGGAGGGGGGAGGGGGAGAGGGATGGAATGGTGGAGGGAGGGGGGAGGGAGTGGGGGAGGGTGGGATGGAGGGAAGGAGGGGGGGGGGAGTTAGGGGCTGAGTGGTGATGGAGGTTGGGATTGAGGGGGGAGGGAGGGGGGGAGGGAGTGGGGATGGAGGTGGGAAGGAGGGGGGAGGAAGGGGTTGATGGGGGAAGTGGGACCTCCCCTTTTCCCAGTACCCCTCTTTCCCCCACCACCAAGCCCCCTCCGCAACGACCCCTGTTGTCCCCAGTCCCCATTCACAGACCCCCCCCCCCATTCTCTCTCTCCCCATACACACTCTCAGTGCTTTTTTCGAAACACTTGCCCCGGTGGCCCACGAGCATATGGGCCCAATGCTGATCTGTGTATGTTAAGTGACTTGCAATAAAAAAATATACTTTAAAAAGAGATAAGTGCTTTTTAAGTGCTTGTTTTGAAACATTCGCGGTCACATAGTGCTTCTCACTGTAGCACCCATCTCAAGTGTGCCCGTTGGGCCCGTCCTCGTAGGGTTTCCATTGTAACCGGGAGGAGGGGAGGGAGGGAAGGGGGAGAGAGAGAGGTGTGGAGGGAGGAGGGGAGGGGGAGGGAGGGGGTAGGGGAGGGGAGGGGGGGAAGGGGAGGGGGGGAAGGGGGGAGGGAGAGAGGGGGAGGGGGAGGGAGAGAGGGGGAGGGGGGGGGAGGGGAAGGGCGGAGGGAGGGGGACCTCCCCTTTTCCCAGTACCCCTCTTTCCCCATTGTGCCCGTCCTCGTAGGGTTTACATTGTAACCGGGAGAAGGGGAGGGAGGGAAGGGGGGGAGGAGGGAGGTGTGGAGGGAGGAGGGGAGGGGGAAGGGGGAAGGGGAGTGGGGGGAGGGAAGGGGGAGGGAGGGGGGAGGGGAGGGGAGGGTGGAAGGGGAGGGCGGAAAGGGGGGGAGGGGGGAAAGGGGGGAGGGGGGAGGGAGAGAGGGGGAGGGTGGAAAGAGCATCCCTCTCCCCATCAGAACTGCCCCCTCCATCGACTCCTTTAAGTCCAGGCTCAAAACCTATTTCTACTCCCTAGCGTTTGAGGCTCATTGAGGAGGCGCTGTGAACTGTTTGCGTGCCACTGTATGTTTCATTTTTTCCTTAGTACCTAATCAGATGTACAGCACTTTGGTCAACGTGGGTTGTTTTTAAATGTGCTATACAAATAAAATGGACTTGACTTGACAGCTCTTCGCAACAATGTAGCACAGGGGCATTGTGACGTCACACGCTGAATACCGCTGGGGGGGGGGAAGGGGGGTCAGCTCGAGTCCATCTCACAGGGGGATTGTGACATCACAATCCGCACCGCAGCGCCCCCCTTCTGTCAAAACTTCGATAAATCAGGGGGGGCAGCACTTTTAAACCTCTGTAACTTAAAAAATATGCGTCCGAATTAAATAAAAATATCATTTTCCAGCAGCGAACCGCATGCTGATTAAGGCGGTACAAAAATCGTGGCGCTACGGTTCACCGTTTTGCCGGAATTGCCGTATTCAGCCGACATCAGTGTTATATATATATATAACACAAGATCTGAGTTTTAGTAGTATATAGATAAGACTAGCAAAGCGGGCCCGTTGGGCCCGTCCCCACACCCCCCATTCTCTCCTCCCCCAGCCCCACTCTTACTCTCCAAGTGTGCCCGTTGGGCCCGTCCTCCTGATCTGTGTATGTCAAGTGACTTGCAATAACAAAAAAGACTACTTTAAAACAATCAGCACTCTCCAAGTGTGCCTGTTGGGCCCGTCCTCCTGATCTGTGTATGTCAAGTGACTTGCAATAACAAAAAAAACTACTTTAAAACAAGCAGTGATCTGGAAAGTGCTTTTTGGGAAACTTTTCGAAACAATGTAGCCGTCACAAGCTGAAGGCTTAATCTGGAAACTTTTTGAAACAATGTAGCCGTCACAAGCTGAAGGCTCAAGCTGAAGGCTGAATCTGCACCGCAGCGCCCCCCTGAAAAGGGGGGGGGGGGGGGGGGCAGCGCTTTAAAACCTCTGTAACTTAAAAAACACGCGACCAAAGCAAATGAAAATATCACGGCCGGTCGTTTGGGAGGTTGGCGATTAAGGCGGTGCGAAAACCATCACGCTACTGTTCACCGGTTTTCCGCAATCGCTGTTACGCGCGAACATATCAAATAATTCAGGTCAAACCCAAAAAAAATATATATACAAGATCTGAGTTTTAATAGTATATATAGATAGATAGATAGATATTGTCAGCCCTCAACAATGCAAAAGTTTGTTGTTGTGGATAAAAGTTTGATATTACAAGGTTAATTTCACAACAGTCGGCTGACTTAAGATTAATGTGTGACCAGGCATATCATTGGAAAGCTGTAGATTATCTTCAGCGGTTGCTGGCTTTGAATATTGAATTTTGCGATAGGGTGTGTGTTCTGGCAAGGAATATCCTAGCTGGCACTGTGCCGAGCTTCTCATTGGGGGCAGCTCATTACCCAGCTATTGCGTTGCAAAATAACAGATCAAAACAAAATAAATTAACAACATTATCAAGATGGTGAACATGCTTAGCAGTGCTTTTTGTTTCACTCATTTTCATTCCCGTTTCTGCAGTAACTTTTTGCTAACCGAATAAACCCAGCCAAACACTTTGGCTCCAATGTTAAAATAACTGAATGTAATGTGGACTGCTGGATGTATGGCCACGGATCCAGACTAAATCATGGGAAACACATCGAGAGATTTTTCTGAAGGGAGCAGCCACCAGCTGACACTTTCTTAGAGAGCAGCTGAATCCTGAGGGTCTCCACAAAGCAACCCACTTCCTGTGTTCTGCTGCAAACCTGCATAATTTGTGACCAAAGGTTGTCATGTAAACTGTCGGAACGCTGGGAATTGTAGCTGCTAATGTGAGCATTGATACTCGCAAGTCAGTCATCCCACAAATCTGTGGATTTAAGCAGACGGGCCAGGCACCACTCACTCCCCTTTGAATGACGTCGTTAGATCTTTTTCCATTCATCTGAGAGGAGCTCCTGGTGTAACGACTCAAAAGAAGTGATGTCCCGGCCAATTTTAAATCCCCGAGGACTGTACTGGAGTGTTAGACTGGATAAAATGCTCAATCCATCAAAATAAGATGACGTTCTTTAAAAAAAAAGTTATACAAGACATTCTGTGCTGCTGAACAAAACCTCATGCAGGGATCTGATATTCCAACCTGAAGTAATCTTTAACTTAAACCCTGAAGGAGGGAGCCAGGACTCTGCTGGAAATCTGAAATTAAACCAGAAAACGTTGGAAATATTCAGGACGGGCAGCGAATATGGAGAGAAAAACAGTTAACATTCCAGTTCCATGTCAAAGACTCTTAAGGTTATCTCCACTTCTCTCTCGGTAGTTGATGTCCTGTTGAGCATTGTCAGCATTTTCTGCTTTTATTCCGTATTATATTTCTGTTTAAAGCGCTTCCAATGGGCAACCTCGGGTGTGAACAACCACTCAGCTGGACTGCCAGGAGATTAAGTGGTCTGTACCATGGTTTTCCCGGTTGGACTGCTGTCTCATCGTTTCTGCATCCTGCATTTACAAAACAGTAGGTAATGTGAGCAGCAAGTGGCAAACTCAGTGGGTAATGAAGTGAGCAGTTGTCTTACTGATTCGCCAAGTACATAACAACGCCCCTGTTGATAAAGGCAAACATCACAAGGCCAAAGCTCTTGAGCAGAAAAAGCTGTACAAAGTGCAGTGTTGGAGAGTTGAAAAGCAAACATTGCTTTCTACCCTGGCTGCACGCATTAGTAAGAGTTAAGTGGATTGTGCTTGTAATTTTGAGCATCATACTCGTCAAAAACAGATAGAGAATTGCAGCAACTGCTGCACGGTGCACAACACACCCCATACATCGTGGAACCATAAGCATCCTATGTGGCACAGTGCAATCTATCGGGTGCTGTTAGCATCCTAAAGAATATAAAGGCAGTTGGGGGGAGGGTGGGAGAGTGTGCATGCCATGCATTTCCAATCTGAAATAAAAGTGGATAATGCTGGAAACATTCAGCAGGGGTTGGGCATCATCTGGTCAATTTTTCTGATTCAGAAGGATCTCTGACCTGAAACTTTAACTCTGTTCTTATTTCAACTTACTTGTCTTTCCACAGATGCCACCTCTCCTGCTAATATCAGTGCATTATCGGTTTATATTTTACATTTCCGGCGGATTTTAATTTTCGATGAATGGAGAGGAAATTTGCCTTTACTCACCGACACCCAGCAGGGACATGTTGGGCTAAAGGGCCTGTTTCTCTGCTCACTGAATCGGAGTCTGAGCAGCAGTAATGGTCAGAGGTGTCGGATCATGCTGAGGCCATGGTTTGTGTTTCCTTGCTGCAGGATTTCGGACCGCGGAGGTGGGATTCCACACAACATCATCGGCAACGTGATGAACTATCACTTCACCACAGCCGAGGAGACCAGCCAGGATTCCAGAACCAACCCGTTTTACGGTCACCTGGTCAGCAGCGGCCCACAGTCGGAGCCCATGCACGGGTAAGGAAAGAGTGGGGAAATGGTGAATATCGTGCAAGTAATGCTTTCCGATATGGAAAATCACCAGCAGGTTTATGACAATTTTTAAAGATTTCAAGGTCAGCCATGACATAGATACATAGACAATAGGCGCAGAAGTAGGCCATTCGGCCCTTTGAGCCAGCACCGCCATTCAATGTGATCATCCACAATCAGTACCCCGTTCCTGCCTTCTCCCTATACCCCTTGATTCCACTAGCCCCAAGAGCTCTATCTTACTCTCTCTTGAATGCATCCAGTGAATTGGCCTCCACTGCCTTCTGAGGCAAAGAATTCCACAAATTCACAACTCTGTGTGAAAAAGTTTTTCCTCATCTCAGTTCTAAATGGCAGTTTTTCCTCATCTCAATTCTTAAACTGTGGCCCCTGGTTCTGGACTCCCCCAACATCGGGGACATGTTTCCTGGAGCATCTAGCTTGTCAAGTACCTTTATATGTTTCTATAAGATCCCCTCTCATTCTTCTAAATTCCAGTGAATACAAGCCCAGTTGCTCCACTCTTTCATCATATGACAGTCCTGCCATCCCAGGAATTAACCTCGTGAACCTACGCTGCACTCCCTCAATATCAAGAATATCCTTTCTCAAATTAGGAGACCAAAACTGCACACAGTACTCCAGGTGTGGTCTCACCAGGGCCCTGTACAACTGCAGAAGGACCTCTTTGCTCCTATACTCAACTCCTCTTGTTATGAAGGCCGACATGCCATTAGCTTTCTTCATTGCCTGTTGTGCCTGCATGCTTACTTTCAGTGATGTGACTGATAGCTGGAATGTGCTAGATGTGGCAAGCTGCCTTTGTTGTTGGTGATTCTCAGGCAGTGGTCTGGTGTTCCCCGTCAGTGTATGATCTCCCACCCAACACCTGACCAGACAGCGAGTGGACAGGCAGAGCAGTGATCATTCACAAATTATACTGGTGCTGGTAAAACATTAGTATCATAGCTAAATGCCCTTGCACTTACGCCTGTGCAATGCTGAGTGTTGTACCTGTGGAGATGCTTTGTTTCAGCCGAGATCTGTGGGCTTAAAATTCCCCAGCACTGTTTGAAGGGCAGTGGGGTTCCCCAATTTATCCTGGCTATAATTTATCTTGCACAAGCGATTATCTGGTTTTACTGTGCCAACAGACACCAAACCTAGATTAATTGATTGTGCCAAATGTGTCACTACTCCGAAGGTGTTTGCCAATTAGGAAAGGTTGAGCAACATTAGGGTTCCCTATTCCCTAAATGAGGAGCAGAGCTAAAAAGGGGTATTTACAATTGTGAAGAGTTTGATTGAGGAGATATAACAAAAAGGTTTGCACTTCAAGGGTTAACCAAAGCTGGAACCATATACATAAGATGCTCTCCAATTTCAGTGTGGTATTGAGTAGCAACACCTTTACTTTGATTGCCTCTAGAACATGCTGTCATCGGAGTACTTGAGGCAAATAGTGTGGTGATGTTTAGAAAGGAAGATAAGGGGATGACGATGATGAGAGAGGCTGATGTGAAGCATAAGCGCTGGCTTGTCATTTATGTTCATGTATTATCTAGAATTCTGGATGGTGGTTGCAGCAGCTTTGTTAAATTGGAGATCATCACATATATTTAAGCAAAGAAAGTAGATTGCCACTATACAAAGTCCTCATTATTTGTGAGGTCATAAGACATGGATTCCCTGCAGGTCCAGTACCACAGATTGTTGGCAAGAGAAGCAAACTCAATACTGACCCAGATCCCACCCTCGGGCAAATAATCTTAATGAGTTAGTCATACAGCACGGAAACTGGCCCTTCATCTCAACACATCCATACCGACAAAGGTGTTCCAAAGTTGATCCCACTTGCCTGTGTTTGGCCAATATACCTCTAAACTATTCTTATCCACTCAACCTTCCAAATGTTATTTTAAACAGTGTTTGAAGGAACTGCAGATGCTGGTTTAAACCAAAGATAGGCACAAAAATCTGAAGTATCTCGACTCAAACGTCACCCATTCCTTCTCTCCAGAGATGCTGCCTGTCTCGCTGAGTTACTCGAGCATTTTGTGTCTTTTATTTTAAACAGCATTGTGCCTGCCTCAACTACTTGCTCTGGTAGCATGTTCCATATAACCATCAGCCTCTGTCCGGAAAAAGTTGCCCCTCTGGTTACTTTTAAGTTTATGCCCTTTCATTCTTGATTTCCCTACCCTGAGGAAAAGATTATGCATTCACCTTACCTATTCCCCTCGTACCTTTATACATCCCTTTATGATCATCCCTCAGCCTCTGGCACTCCAGGAAATAAAGTCCTAACCTGTCCTAACTATCCCTTTAGTTCAGACCGTTGAGTCTAGGCATCATCTCTGTAATTCTCTGCACTCTTTCTAGCTTAATAGCATCTTTCTTATGGCACGGTGGCCAAAACTGAACACAATACTCCCAAGAGTGGCCTCACCAATGCCTTGTACATCTGTAACAATAACATTCCAGCCTCTACACTCAATTCCCTGACTGCTGAAGGCTAACATGCCAAAACCCTTCTTCACCACTCTAACTACATGTGATGCCACTTTCAGGTAAATAGTGTTTCACGAAAGTACATGAAGAAGAAAGAATGGTGTAATGGTGGGAGAGGAGGATGTCAAGTATAACCTCTGACTTGCCAGCTTAAAACATCAAGGTACATAGAATTTAGTAGACACCACAGAAGAGGGTTCTGCACAAACCTGTGACATTTACTAACACTTCCAGTAACATGCATGGATCAGCGACTAGCAGGTTTCTGGCTGATGTTTAATTCACGATAAGCAACAATCAACTAACGTGGATTAAAATGTGCATTCATCAGCATGAGCTAATATTCATGAGAGTATGAAGGGGTTCCACTTATGTTTATTATATGTGGTGTAGAATGCACTTAGCGTGGGGTTATCGAATGGTACATCTTTCCTTTGAGTCCTATGGATTCTATGAACAGGCTGTAGTAATTAAGATTCCCTTTTTGTCTAGGTTTGGATTTGGGCTGCCTACCTCTCGTGCTTATGCAGAGTACCTGGGAGGATCTCTCTCCATTCAGTCCTTGCAAGGCATCGGAACAGATGTTTATTTGCATCTAAAGCACATTGACGGGAGGGAAGAAAGCTTTCGCATTTAAACTGGCAGCTGGGCAGCCAGACATGGTGGACATTGTTACTAAGGGGCTGTACAGTAATTCGAGGTTCCAACTGAATTATGCTTGCTGTAATTGGGGTATAAATGGAAGTATTTCTGGAAATCTGTTTTTGAATAACAAGAAAGTAAAAAGAATTGTAACGATAACCCCTGTAGTTAGCATCACCTGAGCTGCAAGGACCGGTGAACATTATTTACAGGATTAACATCTACACAATTGAGAATGGATTTTCATTGACCAGACTGACAAAGAAGCCAGCAATCACTGGTCAGGCAGCAGTACCCTCTGCTGCGCCGTACCTGCAGTGACAGACAAAATGGTTCATAGTCTTGAAACTGAAGACTAAAAGGCCAAACCTGTACATAAGGTAGAATATGTTTGATATAGAATACTTGGAATATTCAAAAAGATTTTGTTGCCACTTTTTGAAGAGGTTATGTTGGTAATTGTTTCTGGGTTTGATAATCAGAGACTGCCAGCTATTTTTTACTGAGACCTCAGTTTGTGCAGTATTCCACTGACTCAAAGTTAATACACGTCTCTGGTGGATAACGAGAGGAACTGCAATTTTCATTCCAGATCATGCCAATTAAAACATCACTTACCAATGCAGAAAATACTCAGGAGGTCAGCCAGCAGTCATGGAGAGAAACAAAATTAACATTTTAGGTCAAAAACCTTTCATTATAACCATTTACTTTGTCAGCTTTAAGTTGAATTTGCTATATGACTCAATGCTGTTGCAGCATATATTCACGAGAAACATGCGATGTTTAGTCAACTGAGAAGGAGCTCTATACTAGTTGTTTGTTCAAAAGAAATAACCAATTTAGAATCTGGTTTTCAAGCAGTTAATTACAGATTCAGTTTTTAAATCTCAAGCTGGAGTTCCTACCAAGTTTGGATCTTTCAGTTAAAACTAACTTATCAACCAATGTTTTCTCATTTTGCAATTCCTTTCCACAAGCTAAGTCAAATTGAGTTCATTATTTCTGGAAAGTGGTACTGCACAGGAGCAAGCCCCCTTTACAAAACAAGGCCATGTTTGCGAAATATGCAGCTTGAGCATGACTGAGAACCCTTAAGCATTCAGATGTAACCATAAGACCATTAACATCACATGAATTCTCATCCATTTCTCTTTATTACAGTGGTCAAAGGTTCTGGTCAGTTTTACTGTTGCTAAGGAAACTAGGAGAGCAACCCTTAATAGAAAGAATGCAAGATTTGAAAGGATAATTTCTCATTAAACAAAATATATTTTAATTGGATCAGAACTTTTATTTTGTGTGAATAACCTTCTTCCTTTCTGTACCTCATTTAAGTAAAACATCTAGTATAGAAGTTTATTTTATTCTCAAGGGTAAACAGCTAATTCTTATTATTTTAAATTACATTTAATACTCAAAGCAATAGCTTGGACACTAGAGTGCTTTACACAAAATAATGTTTAACTTCAACAAATTTTAGCTATTTACCAGTTTAGCTCATGAATTTCATTGAAGACTGCTTGCTATTCATGCATTTGTCATATTGAATAAAAGGAATAATTATCAGTAAGTTGTCAGAAATTGGAAATAAATCTATGGTGCTATAAAAATACAACATTGTGGCCTTGATCAATGAACCTTTAGCTGAGTCAGAAAAAGAAAAAAATCATAAATCAAAAACCCTTTTCAACAATAGAAGTCTGTTTTCTGTGTTAAAAACAGAACATTTTAAGTAAAGGTTAACAATAAAACCTGGAGTTTAAACTAGCATTTCTTTAGCTCTGGCAATATTGTGGTCTTTTTAGATTCACCAATTGTATCCTTTCCCATCAAGGCCTGTTTATTTCTAAATATGACATTTCCTAAATCCTGCCTCTTCTGACCTCTGACATTCATTGTATCGTTTGGAACTGAATGTGTACTTGGATCAGGAGAGCTACGTGTAATTGTGAATGAAATGTTGGTTTTAATAAAATTTAGTTTTTAATCTTGCTTCCCTGGCTTTGTGCAGTTAGACAGTGACCTTTTCAGTCTTTCTATAGCAAGGACCTAGCTATTTTACTGTGTATTTTAATATAGGAATTTCACTAGTACAATCTGAGGTGTACAATATAGAGTGAGGTATGTGTTAATGATTACACTATGGTTATACAAGAAGGGTCTCGCCCCGAAACGTCACCCATTCCTTCTCTCCCGAGATGCTGCCTGACCTGCTGAGCTACTCCAGCATTTTGTGAATAAACACTATGGTTATACTATCGTTTCACTGGAAAGTTATGTCATTCACTAGCCAAGAAATAATTTGCACATTTTCTGGCTGAGTTTTTAAAAAAATGATCAGGTGCAAGTTCATAAATATAAACCCCCAAGAAATTTAAATGCAGTAACAACTAAAACAACCTTCAGACTCCTGTCCTTAGCACAACTCTGGGAGACTAGTGGGTGATGCTGATCTGATGATTTATTTTGCCTCTGCTCAGACTGCATCTCCCACACCGTCCTTATCTGTTGGTATCAGGTGAGCAATGGAGTTGACCTGGCACCCATGCACTGAACAACAAAGAAGATGGGAGAGGAACAGTTTCCTGGGAAATGGATCTTGCTCTGTGTTTGTTGCACATGATGCAAAATTAGCTGGAGAGACTCACATTTCCGAACCTTTTCCATTCAGGAAATTGGTCATGAAATTTGGTTGCCTGTGCGCTTGACGTCTTCCCGGTGGCAAATGTGCTGCCAGTGACCTCACTTGTGCCACACATTGTATCAGCGTCAATGGGAGTACAGAGCTGTGGGCAAGACCACCCTAGAATACTCCGGAAAACCAGAAGAGCAGCAAAACTACAGAGAGGCTGGTGCTTCATTACTCTAATCTAAAGATAAAATTCACAGCAAGACACCAGGTCTCTGTGAAAACTCCCCAAAATTAGAAAAGTTGGAATAACTTTAAATTTAAAGTAAAACTTTATTCAAGTATAATTGAGATTTCTGAAGTACAGCATGTTTTGTGCAGCTACAAATTCAAAATAAGAGTCGGCTGTACAAGGATTAAGAACCAACCAGCAAAAACGTTATTTACAAGTGGTATAATCCTATAAAACATCAACTGAGAAAATACTCAAATCTTTACAAAATTCTGCATTTATTTTCTATTAACAAGGAGAACATCAGGAACAAAACTCATAACCTGAATTAGGCGTCCCACACAAATTTATGTGGCCATTGCTAAATATTTTGGTCACTAAATGTAGATGACACATGTACCTAACAATAAACTTAAGCTTTGGGAGGTGGAGTGTCCCTTTAGCAACCCTCTATTTTTGTTCCCACTTGAAGATCAGAATGTACTTGGTCAATATCAATGCTGGACTCTAACATTGGCCCAGCTGACCAACGAGCTGACCATTAAACCAGTCCAAACAGTGCTGCCAAAACATGAACGAACATGGGTAAAACAGGCATGAACAAAAAAATCTCAATATTCCCCCCACAATATCAGATATAACATACTGGGCGATTGAGTGGGAATGCTCACTCATGTTCTAGTCTATCATGTTTCATACAAGGATACAAGGTAAGCAGGTTAATAAGAGATAAATTAATCAATTAACAAATGTAGATGATAGTGTCCAATTTGGTTCAAATGTTGCAAACAGGGAGATTCACTAAAGTTGGACTAAATTTAAACAGAATTCCACCATAACAATAGCTCCCTTTGAGTACATTAACCAGAAAATTGAGTTATAACCGTTTAAATATTCCACAGTACATGGTTTCAGAAGCATGAATAGTAACTAGCAAGCAAGAAACAGTTTAAAGGCATGGGTTAAAAAACAGAATGTCCTTGTGTCTTTCCATTAAATTGGGGGACATATCTTGGGGACAATCCAATTCCATTAAATTGGGGGACATATGGCACCTAAAAAAACTGAGACAGCAATAGTTAATTTAAAATTATAACCATTTTAGAGACTATCCAAAGGACTAGACCATAGGATTTAGACCATGGAGGTTCAGGTAAGCAACAAAATAACATTAAATAGTTATTCTGCAAGATACAGTATATGATATTTCGACACATGCTCCTAATAAATATTCCACCAGTTACAACTTTAGAAATATCCTACACCCGTATAACAGGAGAGTGACACCGCAATGAGGACCCTCCTTAGTATTTTTCTCTTGACACACTATTTCATTTTGATTGTTCTTTTGTGAAGTAATGTACATATAGAAAAGCACAGGCAGATGGGAAGGTGAGATGGAAGGGAAATACAAATAGGTTAATGACTTTCGTGGTAACAGTTGGGATGGTTCTTGTTCACTCGACTCAAAGATTATTACAGGACACGTCTTACAACTATTCCATGCATTATTTCTGATAAGTCAGGGCAACTGATAAAGATTCAATACATTTTATGCTGCTACCATCTTGGAATCTTCCAAAGCCACCATTTTTTTTGCTTTATAAGCAAGCCAGCATCTTGAACAACCAACATAACAATGGCAATAACAATTTGTTTTAAACAAAAAAAAAAGAAAGTGACAAGGAATTAAATGGCACAACACAAATTTTAAGCAAATGCAGTGGGGCTGCTGTGAAAAATAAATACCGTCACCACCAAAAGCTTCTCAGTGTCACACCGGCACATCAACACCGTTGTTAAATATAAAGTAAGCAGAGGACCGTCAGAGGAATGCAGTAAACACAATTGGTTTTGACATCCATTGGTTGGGGAGGGAGGTCAGAGGTAAATACCTCAGGACTGGAAGTGCGCAAATTTACAAGCAACAAGATTTGCGGTTTCAATGCAGAAAGCTTTTGCTTATGCATTGAGCCCAGCATGCATGATGATGATTTAAAGTCCACTGACAATCGCACAGTAACCATTAGGGCAGAATTCAATGGAACCCCTACATATTCAAGAGCAACAGAGAGGTGAACATATGTAGACCCTACAGACAAAAGTACTGGCCTAGGATATGATTTCAAAGTTATGAACATTATAACTATTTCACAAATTCAAGCTGCCAATGCAACTTTAAAACGTATGTCCTGAGAGTGGGAATGCTTTGCGATAAATTGCAATTGTTTATCTTTAGCAGTATTGACATTCAAATTGCTTTAATAGCAGAAGTTTAGCAGATCCACAAAATTGTGGTTACTGCATTCCTCCAACATTCCTCTGCTTACTTTACATTTAACAACGGTATTAACCTGCCTATATTATAGGGTTAACATGCCTGCGAAAATAAGTAAAGAACTTCATATCGATTCGAAGTATTTGTCCATTAATATTAACAGTCATATCGTTGGGATAATATCATATTTACAAGCTGCAAACTATCGGGCAACTGTTTCAATACTGTGAAGAGCCAGCAGTAGCAAGTGCAGATTTATAAAGGAACATACTTCATAAATCTGGTTGGAAGATGCTTCAAGATATTGAAGACATTATTCTCAAAACTTGATAGAATCATTCTTAGCTTAGCAAATACAATATTAAAAATAACTAATTGATCAGGACACTAACTTGGCATTTACACACAACTTTTTAACTGATGGAAACTGCTTCAAATTTCCAAGTCAAATTCAAAAGTTACTTGGACATGGAGTGTGCAGTTTCTCTGATAATACCAGCTTCTTCTGTTTAACATTTGTCAATAGCTGTAGGATGATATTGTGGGATTGCTGCAGTATGTTATAGCCATGGACAAATATCCCAGTGCTCAAAAGATGAACAAATCTAAAGTAAAAGTTTTCAATGGCTAGAAGATTAAATTATTAGAAAGTCTGGCGTCAATCAAAGGTTCCTTAATGACAAGAAACAGTGCATTATAAACTCAGAAAGCCGCAGGGCAGAATATTCATTGGTCTAGTTTTAAGAGGTTATCTTCCAAAGGCTAGAATTCAGGCTTTATGAAACAAGAAACCACATTCCCCACACAGAAGTTCTTCAAACTCCTGACAGCACATTATATGAGCAGGCCAATCCAATCAACCCTTTAATACCCCCAAGTCAATCTGATTCAAGAAAGACCAATGAAACCTACTAAATGTGGGTTGGCTGTACAGCCCTTCATTCTCTGTAACACCAAAACATTGAAAGCAACCAGTGCAAGTGATAGCAGTAAATGGTGCGGGTGGGGAAGCTAGGTTTACAGGCAACATATTCTCAGCTCTGAAAGGGCTACTCAGCGTTTGGCTGGGTGTGCTTTCAAGTGCCCGATTTTATCCTGAGAAAACACCAAATTGAAGCTGCGATATCCTCTGTAGAGATACACCACTGCCAATGCTGCCTTAAATTTGGAAACTCTACCGAGTCAGTGAGGTTGTGGAGAAGAAAGCAAATCTCGTGAATATGTTTTAAAGTAAAAAATGTGACTATGCTAATTTAACTCCAAAAAATTTAAATGAAACTTGTGACAAGTTCATGGATACATTGATAGTTTCTTAGAAACAGTTTTATGCATATAAAAAAATAGAGGAAATTATCAATAAAATTAAATTGACAGCCAAGTGAATAACTTGCAAATCAGGCAAAGTGATAAACGCTCCTCCAACTACTTGTTTAGAGATTGTCACAATTTAACAAGGTAGCATTGAATGGATAATAGCATTGTGGGGTTGGGGAGAGATGTAGGATGTCTGCATTACTCATTAACACTGTTGTTGCCTCCTTATTCTTTACCAGGGTAATCCTATTGGCATGACTCACTTTTCCTGCCGTGAACAATGAATAACTGCACAAATATAAGTGCAGACAGAGACCTATTTTGCTTCCCTGACACTTGGAACAACATTGGGTCATAGGGGGAAAAAAAGTGTCCTCAAATAGATACCAAAGTGTGAATGAGACCGTGATAAACTGTGATTAATTATATTTCCATACAAATTGTAAGAATGTCCTACAAGTCATCCAAGGTGGTCTCTCTTTGCAGTAGAGCTCAGTATGAAAAGTGATGAATTCCATATTTCATCGAAATGTGCAGGCGAATGCAAAGACACTAGAGCAGATTATTTATGGAGGATTGTTGGTATGACATTAGAGAGGCTATAAATGCAAATAGTTCACTGCTTCCACCTTCACTTCAAGGAAAGCATGCAGAAAATGTTCCACGTAATGCTGTATTAATTAACGCCAAGATTGTTTTTACATTTTGGCCTTGGTTTACAGGAGCCAGGCGTTGGTCCATTTTGATAGTTTTGCATTCTATTGCTGGGATGAAGGAGGTAAATACAAGTGTTGACGTTGGGCACTGAGACAACTACAAAGTTAGCTGAAGAACAAAGGATAGTGTCAAAATGTTGGAAGTGATTGTTTGGTTGAATACGAAGAGTTCTTGATCTGATGGCACATTAGAACTGCCGTGGGATTGAAAGCTATCAGCAATAGAAGGATGAATTAGCATTCTAGAGTCTAGATTGTTTCACGAGAGGAAAGAAAGACTAGACAACAGCAATCTTGCAGGATGTACGAGCAATATGTTTGGCAGGAGGGGGTTTAACACACAACCACTCACGAGTTAATACCTGCTGGTGTCTATGGTGAGCTTAATGGCAGGAAAATGACATTGATGCAACCAAATAGCAGTAGGGAGAGTGGCAGAGGTACTGAAGGAAAACAATGTTCAACTTTCTTGTGGACAACTTCACTAATAGCCAGACACTCTGCTGTAAATGATAAACTATTCGAGTGACATCCAGTGGTGGGAGACTAGAATGACGGTAGTTTAAAAAAACGAAAATGGACATTACTGTCAAAACGAACCAGAGATTTTAAAACCAACCAAATTGTTCTGCCTAGAAACATCAAAATACTGCTAGCTACAGCTTACAAGTCCAACAACAGCTGAATATTTGCAGATAGATGAACAAAAAACTTACATTTGAGTGCAAAAACCTTTCAAATTACTTATGCACACACCCAGTCTGAGAGGACTGACTGCAGATAGACGTTAGAAAAGTGTAGTGGCTTCATATCCTTACAGCCCATTTGAATTAACCTTTAGTTTTATTAAAAAGCCCGCCTCTGACCAAGTCACAATGGCAGAGTGGCACTGTACAAATTTTAGGGACCTTAAGGGCAAATCATAGGGCACCAAAATACACAAAAATAAGGTCATATTGAACTGCACAAATTAGGCATCCACCGCGAAAATTACAAGAAAATATAAACCAGCAGTTGCAAGAGTAATATTTCTATAGTTTACAGGTTAAATTTCATAATCCACAAACTGAATTCATTTAAATATTTGATAGAAAAATATTCACAAAGCAAGTCTGACAAATTTCATTGAGAGGTTTAAGAACTAACTTTTTTGGGTGCAAATATTTTTGCACTTTCATGGTAAATTGTAACTTGCATTCTTTTGAAATTATATATATTTGGGACATAGTTAGTGAGCTGGTGATATTAGCAGATTCATGTGGAAGATATTGTACTGTTGACATCTGAAAATGCATTGGGTTAAAAATGCAAAAAAACAACAGGCAGAACAATGTCTTACAAATTATTTGAATATTGGCAGTAAATCTGGGAATTTCTACATCTAGATTCATGTTTTGGAGCTCTGCAATGTGCTGGAAAACCAGTCCACTTCCTTAAGGTCAAATGGCCCAGTGATGTGTGTCCACCAAGTTAAGCAAAGCTCTTGCCTGATTATGCATCAATTGATTGAACAGTTTGTCTTAAATGAGCAAACAACACACTTGCTGCAGCTGAGAGACGAGCAGTTGAATCCTCTCAATACCAAATCCAGCATAGTCTATATCTTACTTATTGCCATCAGCTTTTAGCTTTTACTGTCTTTATCACAATCACTTCTCAAAGGATTTATTTTATCCTTTTGAGAAAAGAAACATCAAGTTTGCAGAAAAGAAACATCAAGTTATAATGTGCAGAAATAGGCAAAATCAAAAATATTGTGAATCTTACAAGAGATAAATTTAAGAGATGTAAACTGTCCAATTAAAATATATTTTGAAATATGTTCCAGGTCCTGATTTGGATTTTTTTTAAAGAAAGAAAATCAACCTTTATAAGGTTTTCAATTTAGCACAAAGTTCTTGCGAACTGCATTTTTCTGGAGCAATTTACTCATGTCAACAATGCACTGGGAAAAATCTAATAGAAAATTTATGTCAATTCTACATTGGGGATTATTGCAGACCACAGGAAATTTGCAAAGTAGTATATAACATATGTTGAATGTCAAACATTCTGCAATTTGTGTAAACATGTTATTATAATAGGGTCAATAACGTACATATTAAGATGACTTCCTTACACCTTTAGACAAGTGTATGAACAAATGTACTGATGCTTATTATGCATATAAAATGTATTTATACACAGAGCTTGATTTCATAGTGCACACATGTAAACAGAACAAACTATTAAACCAAGTTGCCACCATGAACCCTTGCACAGTACAGTGCCATCTAAATCAAAAGACACAAGTTGGTGGGCAGAAATGTAGGAAAAGCCTATTACAAAGAAGAAAAAAAACGATGAAAATTTCGGGACTATTTATATCAGGTATTTTTACAGCATAAATGGTGGATGGCTCAGCTGCGACACTCAGATGCCCATGTGTGGAACATTGCCTCTCGATCAACAAGGTTATGAGCCTGTACTACAAATGGGGAATAAAATTTCTTAAGAATATCATACTTTTTCAGATTGTATCCTGACCATTTTACCTTTTGATTTAACAAACCAAAGCTTTGCCGTTAGCTGTACATTTATTACATATCTTTTTTATATTATAATCTATTTCAAATCCCATTGGAATTAAGCAACATACTGCAAGGATCTTTATATCTGCCACTGTCTTGAGTTGGTCCATGTGCAAGTACCATCTGCAGTTTCAAGGGCAAATGTGAAAGAAATATAGTGTCTTCTCAGATAATTAATCTATTTTCTTTTGTTAGATGACATTCATATCAGGTATTACCCATAGGTAGCATTCTGTGGCCAGTACTTAGAATCATACACTGCTAATACTTCTAGTTGAAAAGCAAGGCAGACAAGCATATTTCTGCATTGCTTTTGATGTCTGACATCAATTACTCTCCATCAATTAAATTCTCCCTCCGCAGGGAACAGATTAATGACTGAAACTTAGAGGGTGCAATGTATTGGCATGATTTTACTTGGTGGAAAATCGAGCCAATAAAACACAGAACTCAAGAATCTTTGTTCTTAGGAAGGACACACTTTTAAATTAGTAAAATAAAGTGAGTGTAGCAAATCACCAGGCCAAACTAGAACCAAGCCCTGAAAGCTCCACCAGAGCTGCAGAAATTACAAATAAGGATGGGTATTTCAGAGCTGGCCCAGTCTACATGGTGGCTTCTCATCTTCAGGGCAAGAACAAATTAATTCACTCAGACCTTTAGAAGTTAAAATCCTTTAAAAAAAAATGCTATTTCTCCAGTGTTCTTTCTATGGTAACAACTGAAAATAATTATAAAATGTCCATTTAGTTGTGTTTGGCAGCATTCTTAAGTTAAAAAATAATTTCTGCTGTTATTTACAGGCTGGTTGTTACCGATCCAATTTAAAACCTATTGTTAGTGAACCAGTAATGTACAATGGAACAAACGGCACCCCATTTTGGCAAGGGGTGTGTTTGGGTAGGAATGGTTTATAATTATTAGTTATTATAAAATCCAGTACCTTACCCAACGCACGTCCTTTTTAAAAAAGACATTGCCAGTGCAAAAACAAAACAAGACAATGAACCTGGCTAAAATTCCCCAAATTTCTGTTCCTTGGCTAGAACTGCAGTGATGGAATATAACAAGCTGCTATATATAGGACTCTCAAAAATCTTACATATCTGTTTACTTAGTGGTCTAAAACCTATCATGCTTTTATTTTCTTTGAAGGAATAGCTTTTGTCCACTGCACATTTCTTTTTTTTCCCATTAAAGCACTATGAACTCAATTAGATAATTTGGGTTGCCATGAAACATTTTTACTATTAAAACACATCCCAAAATGTTGTAATAAAACATATTACAGGAAAACAATATAGCCATGAGGACTTCCATTTTCAAAACAGGTCCTTTCTCCACAATTTTGAACAGAACTCAAATCTCATAGCAACTAATGTAACCTAAATAAATGAGCTTGTTTGTTTAGACCAAGGAATAGGAAGCCACTGAGAAAAATCCATTGAAGGAATGAAACAAAGATATTAATTACAGGAGTTATTTCACCAATGAAGTTTTGCAATCTGACTGACCTCATTTCAGTATTAAGGTGCAGATTCATGCACCACCTATTCATCAAGATTTGGAAATGCAGTGTGATAAAACAGAACATCTACTGAAACAGCGGGCATTTCAGTGGAATAAAATAAATGTAATTAAAATGTACTGTTTTAGAAGTAATGAGTATTATTTTGGACTGCAATCAAGTTTAGACAGAACAGTTATTGTCTTTTACAAAATTAAATTACAGCCTATCTTTAAGCCCATGTGTTTTTATTTCCAAATAAGCATTATATCAGAAATTTTATGTATACTTCCAAGTTCTGTGTATTTTTAAATATTTTCTAAATCTACACTTTTTTTCTTTTGAGGGAAGAGAAAAAGAGGAAGGAATTATTACCAGAGCGTAATGCTTAAAACCCTGTATTGCAATATAAAAACATTTTTGTCCAAAAATCATGCTTCATTTTTGAGGCCAAGATAATTACACCAGTAATTTTCCTCCAAAACTATGCAGCTGTCATTGAATCACTGACTTCAGCAGCAGTGAAGGACATGATTGCCATGACGACTCCAGACCGTCACAGCATGGTCCATACAGACACACAGAAAGCAATCGGCTAGAAGAGTGGAGGCATTCCCCCAGAGCTTGCAATTGCGCTGTCTCAGTCAGGACTTGGAGGAACATTCTGGCAAGGCTTATCGGCGTCCATGAGGCTACTTTGTCAATTGTAAACTGCTTCTTTTTAACAGTTTGTCTTCCACGAGTTCAAATGAGGTGACACCTGCAAGCCCTTCCACAAGCTGCTGGCAAGCCAGGGGAGAAATCAGTTTGCAATTCCGAAGGTCGATTCGATTAAGGTTTGGGCAGTGTTGAAGCAGCAACAGGCACTGGTCTGTTATTCGATGGCAACCTGAAAGAAGCAGATTAAAGGTGAATTATTAACATATGTTGACAAAACCCATTACTATTGCAATTTTTTGTATTTTACAGCTGTTTTCATTGTTTTGGGAGAGCAATGTCTGTTCTCCTGCATGAATATATTATATGATCTCTTAAAGGATCACTGGTGGACAATTAACAAGAGAGATGATTGGTCCAATTTCCCCATTTTCCAAAGTGGATTCTTTAAATAGTGACCTGCTTAAATTAGCTAATAGTTTTCACCACCGACTATGTTTAGCCTTATCTACAGGATCATATTCCTGCTTTCAGAGACCATAGGAAATAAAAGATGCCGCAAGTCCTTTACCTGAAAGGTTAATTTCAGTCAGTGTTTCCCGTGTGGAAGATCCAGCAGCTGTCAAGAGGGCAATGGATTGATCAGTCACGTGGTTACACTGACTCAGGTCCAGCTTGTTTAGCATTGGCATGTAGCGTATCATCAGCGCCAATGAGCAGTCAGTAATATCCAAACCCGCTAAGTGAAATTCTGTCAGGTTGCACAGTTTGCTCTGGTTATGACCTATAGAAAACAATGGAAGAGCATCTTCTTTAAAAATATTGTGCTAAAATTAGTTAGAAAGTAGAGAAAGGCATTTGCAAAAATAAACCTGAGACGGGTGGGAAGTCAGAGAGGGAAAAGGAAAGGGTCACCCTTACTGGGGGAGAGGGGAAAACATATGGAAGTGGCAACAAGGCATTAAACTTTACCCTGTCCAACATTTTAACAACTGGCCTTAGAATGCTCTTACGGAATGTCGACTTTCTCATGGAACTATCCTCGTGCTCTTGTCAACTGGCATTAAAATCAGGACACTTCCCTGAACTCTACAAGCTCTCCATTGCTCAATGCCATATTCCTTTTTTGCACTAGTACTTAATGAGATTAACTCTTGGCGATATCCAAAACAGCTCCGTGAAGATGTCACAAAAAAATTAAATAGGGAAATTATGTTTAATTAAAATAACTACAACAAGGTTGAAACTTGTAAATACCATTGAGCCGCCATGCAACAAATATCTTACCAAAGTGGATTCTACTAGATTACAGTCCACAATTTTTTCCATCAGCTCGTTTCTCCATATTCCACATTTGTTGATGAAAAAACTATTTATATATTTCCCATCATGGCAAAATGGTATTACACACAAACCATTCAATGCAGTTTCATATCTTTCCTTTAAAAACTGCACAGCCAAATGTATCAGAGGTAGAGAGTCATTTTATTCAAAAATCAGTGGTAGATTCAGGGAGTTTAAATAGAAAAATGATGATACTCTGGTTTATTTGTATCCAAACAGATTTAGTAGCATTAATTGAGTGCCCCAATTACAGATCAACACAATCCAACCCTGCAACCTTACATGACTAATCTTTTGCCTTCCTGAAATATCAATAGTTAATGGAGACTTGGACACAGGCAGGGTCTAATGTCAAGTATATCATTCCCAACTTGAATCATATTCACTTACTTTCTGAATCAAGCTCATTTTTTAAATTTATTTCATTAACTGGGGATATGTCTACATTTTTCTTGGAAGAAAGGTAGGAAGCATGGAAGGAAACAAAAGTTGGGGAGATAGTGTTGCTTTTCTACGTAATCTTTCTACGTAATCAGGCAACCTCAACCCAGCAGAAATGATGAAAACTATTTGCATTGGAAGGAACTGCAGATGCTGGCTTAAACTGAAGACGAAAACAAAAAATCAGAGTAACTCAACGGGACAGGCAGCATCTCTGGAGAGAAGGAATGGGTGACGTCTTGGGTCGAGACCCTTCTTCAGACTATTTGATCTTTATTGCCAGTAAGGTGAGTGCTAATGGGCAAATCAGGAACATATTTACAAAATCATTGTACAAATTGGAACTATGCAGCTTGCACCTTGCACTACACCTTCAACTGACCTACTCTGCAATCTGTAGGTGGTGAGAGCAACTCCCTCATTTGCGAGTCTTTGAGATCCTCCACCCAACGAAGATCGAGCATACGTAGAAGAGGACAACTCGATGTACAAAGTGCAGAGATCGCACTCCAGATGCATCCTGCTAGTGCCAGAATTTTTAAATCTGTTAAAAAAATTACAGTTAATATTACTTAATTTAAAGAAACATGAAACATCTACACGAGTTGCTCATATCTTGTTAACCAATGCCATTCTCAGAGCTACCAGAAGCTTATAAAAGATTGTATACTTTGCAATTATTCTTGAACATATACAGTACCTCTCACACACCAGAACACAACACAGGGGAAAGGGGGAGGGGAAGGTGAGGAGGGGAAGAGGGGAGGGGAAGGATGGAGGAGGGGGGGGGGGGGCGGAGGAGAGGGGAGGGGGGAGAGGGGGAGGAGGGAGAGGGGAGGAGGGAGAGGGGAGGAGGGGAGGAGGGAGAGGGGAGGGGGGAGGAGGGAGAGGGGAGGAGGGAGAGGGGAGGAGGGAGAGGGGAGAGGGGAGGAGGAGAGGATGGGGGGAAGAGAGGGTGCTGCACCAATGCAGGAGAGGTTTGGGCCCAACGGGTCCAGTTTATTGTTAATTCCTCGAGTATAGTAAACATTTGTTTTAATTTATTGGTAAAAAAATGGAAACACTCTACTGGTATCTCAATGAATATTTACCCTACAATTCCTGTCAATAGAGTCAATTGATCTCTATATTATTAAAAAATACAAAAATGTTTCTGTTTTTTGTTGTATACTCTCCGCCTCACAATTTTGTATCACAAGTATGACAAAATCACATTTCATGACATAACTGAAAGTTGACATAATTTCTATGACACAGTTGACAGCTTTAGTTTGTATTTTGTGTTGTCGGCAAGAAATGAAATATTACTGAGAGGCCCTAACAAGTGGTGCTGCAGCTCTAGTTCTCAATTTATATTAATAATTTGGATGAGGAGATCATGTATAATACAGCCAATTTGGTGATGATACAAAGCCAGGTGGCAGTGTGGGCTGCAAGAAAGAAGCAGAGGAGTGTTGGGCCAGGGACAAAGACAAACTGATACAGAAAGATTAAGTGAGGACAAGGATGTGGCAGATGGAATGTTACCTGGAAAAATTAGGTAATCTACTTTGGCAAATAAAATTCTACCTTTACGTTTTTCAAATGACAGCAGATCAAAATATATTTATGGCTGGAGGGACCTGGCTGTCTTTGTACATGGATCACTGAAAGTTAAAATGCTGGTTAAGCAAGCAATCTGGAAAGTATGGGAACATTACACATAGGCCTGAAGTAAAAGCCCAGGATATGCTTTCGGTAAAGGGAGTACAGTGAAGGTTCAGAAAAAAAGATTCTTTGTATTATTTGTGCAAGATACAACATTAACGGCAAAATAGGTTGTATTTTCATATCCTATGTTTGTATTAAAATTAAAATGGACCCAATAATCAGAGAATAAACTATAACGTTACTAACTCATCTGGGTGCACATATAAGTGCTACTGTCATTGAGAATGTAGTGTGCTTTGTTCAATATCTTCATTTTTAGAACATAAGAAACAGGATCGGTTGCAGTTGAGCTACCAGATACAATTTTGTTGCAATTGAGAAGCCACAGCTAACAGAAGACCACTTACAACATTATATCCCATATATTAGAGAGCATAGGTTCAGAACCTGATACTAACTAAACTGTGTGTAAAGACAGAGTTTTCAACCATCACAAGATCATCAAAGGAGAATTATCCCTTTGAATTGGACTCTACTTTAAGGTATGTAGGAGAGAACTGCAGATGCTGGTTTAAATCGAAGGTAGACACAAAATGCTGGAGTAACTCAGCGGGACAGGCAGCATCTCTGGAGAGAAGGAATGAGTGACCTTTCGGGATGAGAGTCTGAAATCTTGACACGAAACGTCACCCATTTCTTCTCTCCAGAGATGCTGACTGTCCCGCTGAGTTACTCCAGCATTGTGTTTACCTTCTACTTTAAGGTATGCACCCATACACCAATTAGCTTTCACCACTGCAAACATCCTGTATGTCTACAGCTGTGACATTAGGATCACTTAAAAGCTCTTCATTTTGCATAACCATGTGACATAAAAACCACACGGAAATACAAACTGAGCTTCTGAACAGCAACAAATGCACTGCGAACAGAATCAGTTTAAAATGGAAAATTTTGGGCATTAAAATTGGTCTTGGATAAACTACAATTGCCAGATGCATATGCAGTATCTCCTTTATTTTTTTATACGTCCATCTGTAGATGTTGTGTCCATCATTCTCTGGTAGACACAAACAATTAGCTGTCTTTTTTTTAAAAAACCACACAAAGCTGCTGAGTCATTGTGTGGTGCTTAAATTTCAAATTTTAATCACAGCAAGCTGTTCCACTTTTAGCTCCACACTTCAATTTTTCCACATAAATCATCCTCTGCTCTTCAAGCTTTTCACAACATTATGATTTTCAGGGAGAAGCAATCACTGACCACTTCTAATCAGTTTCTTCTTATTTCTAAGAATTAATTTATCCTCCAAACCACTTTGCCATCTTCCCAAAGGACAGCCGGTCACCTTACTTTCATTAGAAAAAGTATAAACGTACAGATAAAAATTTCAGCGGCATTTAATAGAAGGCACACTTAATATAGTCAAATGCTCATATTACATATTTAAAGTGCTTCTGTAATTTCAGTGTATGCTGAAATGATCTGAAGACAGACATAAACCCTTCTAGTTCTGAGGGAAAATGCTACCTCTGTTCCTCTTCATCCCTGCCCCCTCTCCTTTTTACTGTTTTGCAGAATCAAAGACAATCTGCACAGATCTATTTTTGGCAGTAGGACAAGAATGAAAACCAGAGGGACGAACTGTTCCTTCAGAATTAAATCTTTCCAGGCCAAAATAGTGCTCAAGGCTTGGATTTTCAAATTGATTTTAAGTTGCATTATTCAGATTAACCAGTGACTGCTGTATTCAAAGACAAGTCAAATTCTGTAGCTAAAATAAACACATCTAAGATGTGTGCTCATTAGTTTCATGGTCATTAGATATAAACCAATACTTTTGGTTGTGTTTAATTTGTCTTGCTGCATCAACATTTCGTGCAACATTGGGAATTTGAGTTATTTATAAGCATACACTCAAAAAAGAGAACTCTGCCAAACTACCATTTCCTATGGATACAAAGCAGCACTAAGCTTCCATTTTTTTTACTGTTACAGCTGGTGTGTAGCACCACAGAGATGCACTGTATATGATTAATTGGTGGATTGCAGACTTCAGAAAAACAATCATCCTCGTGAATGGAGGCACGAATCCACTTCATACAAGGAGGAAGGCTCAAGCTAAAACACTTAACACCAGTCTGATTTTGGTCAGTTTCTGAACTTCTTTAAAACTTATGTCATAGACTAATTTGGAGTGCACTCGTCTTTGTTGTATGCCAACAGCTAAAATGGAAATATAACTAATTTAGACAAAAGCTAACAATTATATGCTGAACAAAATGTTTTCTTATATGCAGTGTATACATCATAACTGCATAAACCATTTAATCCTCTGATTTCAAGGAACAACATAATTATCAGTTGTTAATTTGGTTAAATCAAAATCTCCTTCAGTCATAGGAGAGAAAGTTGTACAATAGAGAAACAGGCTATTCGGCCCATCGTGTCCATGCTGACCATCATGGCCATCGGTACTAATCTCACTTGCCTGTATTAATTCCACATTCTTCTATGTCTCCAAGAAGGGTCATGGCCTGAGACATCATCTATTTCCTTCCACAGAAGCTGCCTGACACTCAGTCCCTCCAGTAGTTTGTTTTGTGCTCAGGGTTCCAGGCTCGGCACTCTTATCTCCCTCTGCCTTGCTTATTCAAATATCTGTCCAGATGTCTCTTAAATGTTATGAGTGTTAAATGTTGTCCTGCTTCCACAATCTCATCTGGAAGCTTGTTCTAGATATCAGCTACCACGTTGGGAAAATGGAAACCTCCCTCTCATGACACTTTGGCTATATATTCTATCATTGCATCTCAACTTTACACACCACTATTAGGTCACCTCAGCCTTGTTTGCTCCTGGGTAACAGATCCAGCCTATCCAAATCTCTTTATAACCTAGACCCTCCAATCCAGGCAACATCCTTGTGAAAAATGCCTGCACCCTTGCAAGCTTAATCACATCTTTCCTGTAATGTGACAACCCAAACTACACACAATACTCCAAGTGTGCCCTAAGCAACAATTCATACAACTGTAACATAACATCCAAACTCTCATCCTCAATTGATGAATACAAGCATTCCATAAAACATCTTCATCACCCCGTCAAACTGTGTAACCACTTTCAGGGAACTATGTAGTTGTATCCCAAAGGTATTTTTTTCAATAATAATCCACTGGGGTCTGCCATTCATTGTGTATGTCCAGTCCTCCTTTAACTTCATAAAATGTATAATTTTGCAGTTGTCAAGAGTTGCATTCAATCTGCCATTCCCTTGCTCACTTTCTTAGTTGATCTAGATCCTGTTGTAACCTTATGTAACCTTCTTCATTGTCCACAATATCATCCTTTTTTGTATAATCTGAAAAACAAGATCTCATAATATTTTCTATTACAGTCCAAGAGTGAGAGTACCTATAGAGTGCCAATAGCGTCAGCCAGATGCCAGTGTCCTCACACAATGTTCTGCCAATAACCTCCAAGTTAGGTGCAGGAAAAAAAAAACATGCACTTGGGTTTACATTGGCTGTGACTGGGTCAGATTATAAATGAGCAAAATGAATTCCCATTCACATCAATGTAAAAGTTGCACATTAAACACAGAATTTCAAAAGAGAACTATGAGAAATGCTCATGCACCTTTGTTAACAAGTATGCATTTTAACAAAATAGCACCATCATCTGAAGTCCCAGCAAACAAAAACAGCACTTAAATTCTGTCCTTAAAGGGATGGCAATTCTTATTGGGCAAAAGTAGCACCATTCAAATTTCTGGCCCGAATTAATTATTTCAGAAGTCAGGTGCCAGACTCAGTGGAATCAAAAACTTATGGCCCCACTGTAGAGACTTGATAACATTTGGGAATTTTAGGCAGAGTGCTGAACTCACCGATCCTTTTTAGATGGGATATCAAACTACGGGAAACGTCTGCCATTCTCCGATGGGCAGATATCAAAGCAGAATAACTGCAGGGACTTAATGGCTGAAGTTGTAATATTCAACTGTAACAAACAAAATAGACAATAGACAATAGACAATAGGTGCAGGAGTAGGCCATTCAGCCCTTCGAGCCAGCACCGCCATTCAATGCGATCATGGCTGATCACTCTCAATCAGTACCCCGTTCCTGCCTTCTCCCCATACCCCCTCACTCCGCTATCCTTAAGAGCTCTATCCAGCTCTCTCTTGAAAGCATCCAACGAACTGGCCTCCACTGCCTTCTGAGGCAGAGAATTCCACACCTTCACCACTCTCTGACTGAAAAAGTTCTTCCTCATCTCCGTTCTAAATGGCCTACCCCTTATTCTTAAACTGTGGCCCCTTGTTCTGGACTCCCCCAACATTGGGAACATGTTTCCTGCCTCTAAAGTGTCCAATCCCCTAATTATCTTATATGTTTCAATAAGATCCCCCCTCATCCTTCTAAATTCCAGTGTATACAAGCCTAATTGCTCCAGCCTTTCAACATACGACAGTCCCGCCATTCCGGGAACCTAGTGAACCTACGCTGCACGCCCTCCATAGCAAGAATATCCTTCCTCAAATTTGGAGACCAAAACTGCACACAGTACTCCAGGTGCGGTCTCACCAGGGCCCGGTACAACTGTAGAAGGACCTCTTTGCTCCTATACTCAACTCCTCTTGTTACGAAGGCCAACATTCCATTGGCTTTCTTCACTGCCTGCTGTACCTGCATGCTTCCTTTCAGTGACTGATGCACTAGGACACCCAGATCTCGTTGAACCTCCCCTCTTCCTAAAATAGTAGTAATTTACCTTCTGTGGTTTAAGACCTTGCCTCGAGCAAACTAGTTGCCACAACAGTGATTATTTAATAAAGCTTTAGTGAACGTGAAATGCCTTGGAAAATCTTTACATTTTGGAAAGCATTAAACGAATTTGAACTTCCTGAATTGGTGAGTGTCCATACACTAGTAACATGGCCCTGCAAACTGTACAATGGCAAAACAAAACAAGCATGTTGCAAAATAATCTATCCATATATCATATCATCATATCATATCATATCATATATCTACAGCCGGAAACAGGCCTTTTCGGCCCTCCAAGTCCGTGCCGCCCAGTGATCCCCGTACATTAACACTATCCTACACCCACTAGGGACAATTTTTACATTTACCCAGCCAATTAACCTACATACCTGTACATCTTTGGAGTGTGGGAGGAAACCGAAGATCTCGGAGAAAACCCACGCAGGTCACGGGGAGAACGTACAAACTCCTTACAGTGCAGCACCCGTAGTCAGGATCGAACCTGAGTCTCCGGCGCTGCATTCGCTGTAAAGCAGCAACTCTACCGCTGCGCTACCGTGCCGTGCCGGCTTGTTGGAAATAATCTTCATTACACTATTCCCATATTAAACTTAAAAGAAGTTCTGGACAAATCGAATGATCTTAAAATTCATACCCAAATTTAAATGAGTAACTTGTCAAATTGTTGAACACTTCTAATATTTCAAATATTATATTTTAAATTTGATAACACAGTAGCCTTTTTTGAAATGAAGATTTATAAAAACACAAGACCCAATACACCTCTTCTTATTTGCACAAATAAACAAACCAAAACCACCCTTACTTTGCAACTTGTTTATGAGCCAACTGAGTTGTTTCTTTGAGACATTTGTCCAGCTAAGGTCTAGAATGATGGGCTGTCTCCTGATGATCCCACTCAGCATTGTTGGAGTGATCGATTTGCAGCGGCTCAAGTTAATGGTGGTCCATAGCCGCTTGTCACAACACCTGCAAACAATAAGAAATTAGCCAGCCGGCGAAACCATTCAGTAGACTGGTTAAAAGTGATCAAATATGCATTTTGACAAAATACCACCATTATATACAGTCCCAGCAAATAAAAACAGCACATAAATTCTGTTCTTAAAGGGATTCCAATTCTTATTACATCAGCACAACTTTTAAAAGCAATTTGTAACACTGGCCAGAGGTTACATTAAAGTACAAATGCTAAAATGTAACACAATGCAAGTATTCACATTGGAGAGTCTTACAAACCACATTGGTTTGTAAGACTCTCCAATGTGAATACTTACATTGTAACTTCAAACAGTGTAGTTTACAATTATTTAACTGCATGCAAGTTCACAGAAATTTGGAACATACATTGGAAACTCAGATATCTTGGGATTTGAAAAATGTCTATGAAGCTTTGATAAATATTATTACAATTATCACATGATATTAAAATAACTTTTCCAATACTGGACGATCATTAGAAAACATATTACTGTGCAAGTTGGCATCAAACAACTATGACAGTGTGATAAAAAGCCCAATACTACAAGTGTGCTGTGCAAAGTGTGCATTCCATTTCCATCTCAAAATAATAATGCAGATTTAACTACCAAAATTCATATTCCATATTAATAACATTAGAAAGCCAAGCCAAGATCTTGAAGTTCACAAGTTGTTGGTATTATTCAATTTAGAGGTACAACACTCTTAATTTTAGAGACAGATTTCTAAAAGTATGCATAACGATGTATACTTTAAATTTTTTATATTGGGTTTAGGTGTGTTAATACTAAAAACAATAAAAACTCCGGTCAGTTGCACTTTAAAACTGCTCAATCACAAATATTGCTGAGGAATCAGCTTGTACAGCACATTGTCAGATTTCTGTTCCACTTCTGCTGGTGTTTTATACCAGAACCATTGCAGCACAGCAGCAAGTAACTAAAAGGGAACTGAAGCAATTTTGGTGCATTTTCAGTTTTGTGATTCTGCAATAAATACACAAACACATTTTTGGCCAATGGGGCGACACCCACATTTAAGGATATCATGTACAATTGCATTTGACACTTATTTATTATTGATAACACTAATTTCCAGTTTCTTGAGCATGCAATGGTAAAACTGGAATGTAATCCAAAGTTCACCAGCATGTGGCAGCATTTATATACCAGCAGTAAATTGTGCAGCAAGTTAGCTGACCAATTATGTCCAAGATCCAATGTCAACAACATGTTGTCTTTACAGTCACTTCATGTCATTCTGCTCTTCCAAATGGCTGTCACCAACAAGATTTACAAGTAAGCATTGTATAAATGAGTCATTTTAAAAACATATTAATTTCTTTGAATTCAATTCTAAAATGTATATAAGTAGTTCATTCTTTGATATTTCTTTAAAAATCTATTTGGCATATCTTTTATATATTTTTTATGAGCTATATTAACATTAAATTAACTGGGTCATGGGAATACTTTCTCCAAACAAAGTTTTCTTTTATCTTCCTCTGGATGAAACCCAGTGACGCACCCTCTCCAACTGTCAACTGATAAAAATTAAGAAGTGTACCATTAAATAACAAAGATTTCAACACAGTTTTTAAATAACGTAGCCAAGGTGGAAGAAATAACAAGACAACATGAATAGTTGATGAGCAAAGAGTGCGATAATGCCCCAAACAGTTACGTTTTGGCTCAATTGTTCCAAACCTTTCTTCACCACTATATCACCTTTACCTTCCAACCTCTCTACAGCAATCGTGACATTATAATTAAACCTGCCGACAAGGGAAGTGCCGTGGTCATCTGGCGCGCTGACCTCTACCGGGGTGAGCCCAGGCGACAACTCTCAGACACCTCCTCCTATTTATCCTTGGACCATGAATCCCACAGATGAGCACCAGGCCTTAATCTCAAACACCATTACTGTTTTCATCACTTCTGGCTCTCTGCCTTCCACAGCCTCCAACCTTATCGTTTCCCAGCCCCACACAGCCAGATTTTACCGTTTCCTCAAAATCCACAAACATAACTGCCCTGGCAGACCCCTTGTTTCTGCTGGCATTGATCTCCACGTACCTCGACTCCATCCTTCCCACCTGGTCCAATCTCTCCCAACCTATGTCCAAGATACCTCACATGCCCTTCATCTCTTTAATGACTTCCGCTTTCCAAGCCCCCACTCCCTCATCTTTACTACGGGCGTTCAGTCTACACCTCCATCCCCCACCAGGAAGGCCTTAAAGCCCTCCGTTTCTTGCTCGACCGCAGAACCATCCAATCTCCCTCCACAAACACTCTACTCCACCTAGCGGTGCTGGTCCTCACCCTCAACTACTTCTCCTTTGACTCCTCCCACTTTCTCCAAGTCCAAGGCGTAGCTAAGGACACCCACATGGGCCCCAACTATGCCTGCCTCTTTGTAGGGTACGTTGAACAATCCCTGTTCCAGGCGTACACTGGCCCTATCCCCGAACTCTTTCTCCGTTACATTGATGACTGTATCGGTGCTACCTCCTGCACCCATGCAGAACTCGTGGACTTAATCAACTTCACCACCAATTTTCATCCTGCACTCAAATTTTCTTGGACATCTCCAACACCTCCCTCCCCTTTCTTGATCTCACAGACTCCATCACAGGAAATAGACTACTGACTGACGTCTATTACAAACCCACCGCCTCCAACAACTATCTCGACTACACGTCTTCCCACCCTGCTACCTGCAAAGACTCTTATCGCCTACTTTCAATTCCTCCAGGTAGACACAAGATGCTGGAGTAACTCAGTGGGTCAGGCAGCATCTCTGGAGACAAGGATGGGTGATGTTTCGGGTCGAGACCCTTCTTCAGACTCCTCCATCTACGCTGCATCTGCCCAAGACGAGGTGTTCCATACTAGAACATATGTCCTCATTCTTTATGGAATCCCATCATAGATGAGGCCCTCACTCGTGTCTCCTCGGTACCCCGCAGTTCAGCCCTTGCACCCCCTCCCCCTGGTCGCAACAGAGACAGTCCCCCTAGTCCTTACCTTCCACCTCATCAGCCATTGCATACAACACATAATCCTCCGAAATTTCCGCCACCTCCAACGGGATCCCACTACTAGCCACATTTCCCCATCTCCACCCCTTTCCACCTTCCGCAGAGACCGTTCCCTCCGCAACTCCATGGTTAACATCCCTTCCCACCCAAACCATCCCCTCCCCAGAACCCTTCCCCTGCAGCCGCAGAAGGTGCAACACCTTTCGCTATACCTACTCCCTCGACTCTGTCCAGGGACCCAGACCGTCATTTCAGGTTAGGCAGAGATTCACTTGCACCTCCTCCAACTTCCTACTGTATCCATTGTTCAAGATGTGGACTCTTATACATCAGCGAGACCAAACGCAGACTGGGCGATCATTTCGCGGAACACCATTGCTCAGTCCGCGTAAACCAACCTAATCTCACGGTTGCTGGTCACTTGAATTCTCCTTCCCATTCCCACACAGACCTTTCTGTCCTCGGTCTCCTCCATTGTCAGAATGAGGCTAAATGCAAATTGGAGGAACATCATCTCATATTTCGCTTGGGCAGCTTTCAGCCTAGTGGTATAAATATTGATTACTCTCACTTCAGGTAGCCCCGGCATTCCCTCGCTCTCCATCCCTCCCCCACCCAAGTTGCACTAGCTTCTCATTTTCATTCGACAAACAGTTTACAATGGCCTGTTTCCTTTATCATCATATCTTTTTTGCATATCTTTAATTCATTGTTCTTTATCTCTCAACATCACCGTCTATATCTCTCGTTTCCCTTATCCCTAACCAGTCTGAAGAAGGGCCTCAACCCGAAACGTCACTCATTCCTTCTCTCCAACGATGCTGCCTGTCCTACTGAGTTACTCCAGCTTTTTGTGTCTATCTTCGGTTTAAACTAGCATCTGCAGTTCCTTCTTATACATCACCTTTTACCTTCCATACATTGGAACTCTTCCAAAATTGTTCCCCATACGTCATTCTTCATTGTGTCATTTACCCATCACAAAGATCCCGTGCTTATTGAATTGCACTGAGCACATGGCCAGCAGCACTTCAATTTTTGTCCTTACTTTAACCTCACCATGGTCTTTGAGTTATTTGCATTTGATTGCAGTTGATCATCAGCACAGTGAACCCAGCACCTACAGTGTGCTTCGTCTAGACAAGATCCCTTGCCGGCACAGATAACTCTCCGATCACTGGCGTGATCTGTGTGTTTGGTGAATCAGTTGGTCATTGATGTAAATGTTAAAGACTAGGATTTCCAATACACTTCCTCCGGGTAGCTCAACACTGAAAGATTTTTCTGAGTCTGACATCGGAACAGTTTTCCACAAGTATATGGACTAACTGGACCAGCTGACTGTCCTTTGCCATCTTATAGATCTTCCAAAGCAACATTTGATTATTGACAGAATTGCCTGTTACTGAGAGCCTAATAAGTGATCACATTGTCTGGAGTCTAGAGTGTGGTTCCACTTGTGGTTTGTGGAAATGATAAATCAAGGGAACTATCCAAAAGCTCACCTGATCTGAGGGATCTTCACTCAGATTCAGCAGTGCAGCTATGCATATTCATCTCCAGACATCAAGGTGTTGACCAGTCTCAGCAGCTAATCCCTCACCATTGATCCCAATTTATTTGTCTGTTCACTGTGAGCTTTTACTGTTATGGACTGTGGAACTGCTGGTCTTTACACAAACTGAAATGGAAAAGGTCATCGATGACATGAAGTGGGTTTTGAAATTACTTGCTTTACATCCCTCTCATTGCATTTTCTTTTTCTACTGTCCGTTTGAGGCTTGCCATTTTCAAGTAGTAGGTGTGTTACTGTTTATCTGGTGCAATAGAAATTTGCACATTTTCTGGGGCTCATTGCTCAGCCATTTAACTGTCGACCAAGCTTTCTTGCTGTTGTGAAATATGTGTGATTTCTTTCGGTTTCCTCAATCATTATGTTCTGTCAGACCAACTAAAACCTTTTTTTCCCCTTTTTGCGATAGAGTCTTCTGCTAAAGGATTTGTACACTGTCGAATTAGTGGCTAGGCCCAGTGCAAATCACAGTATCAGGTTTGCTCAAAAACTCTGAAACTGGCAGTGTATTCCACCTCATTTATAAACCACTCTGCTTCCTGCCTGAGCACATATCTATTCACGATCAGATCCTCCACACTTACTCGTGTAACCCTAGTACTGTGTGCACTTGCCCAGTGTAGGATCACTGCGCCTATGCAAAATAAAACAAAAACATTGGTGTTGCAAGGGCAGCTGCAGAAACACCACAGACTGCTTCTGCCAATGGACAGCTTCATATTATGCATCCTCACTGGAAAAGCATCACCAAAAAAAATGTTTGATTGCATCAGCATCGTTTTTCACCTTCTATCACAGTGAGGGATGTGGAGGAGTCACTGTGGTGGATGTTCATGTTAAAATGTATTTTGTGCGACCTGTTGCTTTTGACTGTTATGACTGTATGGCAAATGAAGTTCCTCGTATGTTGCAAAACATACTTGGCTAATAAAGTTTTATTGTGATTGTGATTGTGTGCTTGTGAAAACGGTGGGGCAGTGTAGGAAATCATCGATAACAAATTCTGGGTTTCTGTAGTTAGAACAGCACAAATGCACATGTCAAACCTTTTGTCAGTTCACACAAATAACAATGCCAACTCAACAATTTTAGCATCATTAAAATCACATTACGACTGAATAAAAGTCCAGTATTTGTTGACCAAATCTCCAGCCTTCTAGCTTAATGCCAGATGAACTTTGTGGAATCTTTTGCAATAACAAAGGGGCAGCCCACCCTTATTTTTTTGGGGGTAGTGATACTTAAATAGTAGTAGTAGTAACAAGGTAGTAACAAGCTTCTGGCAGGAGAAATTCCTCCTTATTTTATAGCCAGTGGCAAACCTTTATTGGTATTAATACTGGTACTGGTTTAGTATATTTGTCACGTGTTCGAGATAGTGAAACACTTTGTTTTGCATGCAATCTAATCAAATCATGTGGACACAAAATGCTGGAGTAACTCAGCGAAACAGGCAGCATCTCTGAAGAGAAGGAATGGATGACGTTTCGGGTCAAGACCCTTCCTCAGACTAATCAAATCATGTCATATACAATTACAATCATGCTCTACATAAGTACAGCAGGTAATGGAGGGAGAAAAATAACGAGTGTAGAAGAGTGTTACAGCATTCCAATGTTACTGCCACGAGAAAGTGGAGATTTTAAAAAGTGCAAGGGACACAAGGAGAGCAAGGGAGGTTAGCTTGTGTAATGGACTGCGCTGCACTATTCCAGTTTAACCCACCAGGAAAACATTTCTACTCAGTCAAGCCCACTCAGAACCTTTTATGCTTCGATAAGTTCACTTCTCATTATTCTAAATTCTAGTGATCATTGGACAAATCTATTCAAGCTTTCCTGATAAGATAACACATTCTGCTCAGGATTCAATCCAATAAACCCTCTCTGTACTGCCTCCCAATCTGAAGAAGGGTCTCAACCCGAAACCTCACCTATCCATGTTCTCCACTGATGCTGCCCAACCTGCTGAATTACTTTGCATCTCTGTGTCTCCGAGGCAAGTATTTTTTTCCGTAAATAAAGAGACTAACCTTTGACATTGCACCCAGATGTAATCTTGCCAAATACTACACAACAATAACAGCTTTAACAGCATGTGCTAGGTAATTAGCTTGATATAGTTAATCCTGATTTCAGGTGGTTTATGAGAATTGAAGCATCAATTGCAATAGAAATGGCAATGACACCAGAGCTTACCCAACCTAAATCTGGACTCCAGCCACTTATTTCCATCAGTGGTAGAACTCCATTTATGTTAACACAATATCTGATAAAGATGCATTTTGGAATTCCACTCCAAAAACCACAAATGTAAAAGCAAAGGATTTGAAAATCAAATCTCTCATGAGCTATGACTTTCCCCTCACCAACCAAAACATCTTCTGTGCTGCCAACTGGCCTGTCTCTTATATTCCCTTAAATATAAATAAAGCCATTCACAAAGGTATCCAAAGTATAACTAGTTGTACAGTTAGGTTGATCCATTATTTGTTGGAGTCTCAGTGTAGAAAGACAAGCAAGCAGCAAGCACAAAGTGGTTGCACTACTACGAATCTCTTCAAAAATAGATTTATATACAATTACACAGGACTGAGTTTTCAGAGCAGCCCAATGTTGAGATGATGCAATACATCTCAAGGACATTCAGGTTTAAAAAAAATACAAATGCATACAAAGATAGGGTTGGTTTATTTTATCAATCATATGACAATTTATATCATCATCATCATATCATCATCATATATATACAGCCGGAAACAGGCCTTTTCGGCCCTCCAAGTCCGTGCCGCCCAGTGATCCCCGTACATTAACACTATCCTACACCCACTAGGGACAATTTTTACATTTACCCAGCCAATTAACCTACATACCTGTACAGTTCAGCATTCAGAATGTCTTGGTTGAAGTTAAAAATTAAGCAAACGAATTAACAATGTTTTTAGTGCATTTCAAGATATTCCACTGTGGCTAGGAATGTGAGAATTACTATGGCTGGTCATTTTTTTTGGTTAATTAAAATGAAAAATAAAATTTCAAATTAATTAAACCTCAGTTAAGAATGTTAACATTCTAAAATATTTCTGCTTTCTTCAAAAATATTAACATGCAAGCATTTAACAGCAGCTCCCAAGTGTTGATTAGAATTGTGTGTTGAAAAACGGTTATTTATTCACATAATGTACTGGAGCCAGAAGAGCTCACAAATCTCAAAACTATTATCCAATTATGTTATTTGCTTCAAAATGCTCTTCCCCCTAAATAACCATACTATGAATATCCTTTGGTGTCTGTTGAGTGGGAAAGGTTGAAGTTCCTGTGCTAAAACTAGAAACTATCAAAAATACTTTAGATCTCAAATCCATGTGCTATGCAACATCCACCTTATTCCACTCTACCCTCAAAGCAGGGTTTCTCAACAGTTTCTAAATATAACATGGACAGACACTGCAGCTCAAAATAACCTTCAAATAATGGTTCAGGAGCTGCGTTCAGCTATTGAGGCAATACAGCACATTTCTCCAGCGTATATCTGGAGTATATCACTGAAGCTAGGAATAAGATTCCCTGCTCCCTCCATGTCTTGCAACGGAACAGAAACCATATATTAATGGTGGACTAGGGATTTGATGGTCATTAAAGCACGTTCTGTAATATAAAACACCAACACATATCGCTTAGATTTTCTTTAAATAGTGCACATAAATTTTAAGTCATCCTGAAAAACAACTGTTCAGGACACTCATCAGCAACTGGAGTCAAGCTGGCCACAAACTCTTCCCTGACATTTGAAACCAAGACTCAAAAGGCAAAGACAGAAATGTGACGAGTAAACAATGAAAGACTCTATGCAGCAATTCTATTTTGTATCTTAAAAGACAAAGCTAAAACCCAACAACAAAATAATACATCACGTGGCCAACCACATCTGTCAAGATGAAGCAAAATATCATCGCATATATGATGCACAACGTCACAGGAGGTCCAGCCAAAGAACTTAAAAAAATAGAACATCGTGTCTGCGGCAGTCAAAAATGAGCAAACTTTAATCCCATCTTTCTTTACTGGGGCTTTTAAATTAGAAGTTTTGTGCTGACACCAACCAATTAATCTTCCTGCCCACCATCCATTCCCTCCCAATCCTCGACTCCTCCAATAGGGAAACAGGTCCTTCCTATTTACACTATCGCGGCTCTCTCTCCTCTCTCCCCTCCCCTCCCGACTTATCCAGTCATCCATAATTTTAAATGCTGAACAGCATGTTTGTTAATCTACTTCACAATCACTTATTTACTAACAATATGTTATACCAATAACTAGCTTTGTGTAATATTTCACAATCACCTTCTTGCCATTAAATTCTATGATTCAGCTACGAAAGGGTGCAGCCTGTATACATTACGGTCTAAACCAGCGCTTCTTAAACTGGTGAATGGTTCACCCAAGGGTGAATGAAACTAGAAGGGTGCATGAAGGGGTGAATGACTTAATATATATAAAATGATACACGACGAAAATTACCAAAAAACATAAGAAAAATTAGTCAAGGGCGAATGAAATTTTGTGATAAAGACTCACGGGTGAATGAGTTTAAGAAGCACTGGCCTAAACTGCTACATTTAAGGGTCAAAGGACATTAATGCCAAAGTCCAAAAAATGAATCATCAGAATTACTGGGGTGCATTTAATTTGATGATTTGTGAAAATAAATCTCGAGTACTTTGAGATCTGTTTATAATTAAGATTGCAGAGATCAACATTGGGAATTTCGATGCAATCTTTAGTTTTTATTGATCGTCAAATCTGTCAGCAAGTCTATAAACTTTTAATTTATGCATAGGTCAACACTGCAACTGCAGTATGAATCAATGAAAGGCAGGGGTTCCATTTGAAACAGCCACAAGTAGCTTTTAATTTCTGTCATTCTTATGGCATTGGAATGCCTCATAATAGCAATGCCTCGGCCTTACAGATCAACAGCACAGCCAGAGTTTCATGGCATTAACCCTGCAGTCAGCAAAAATTAAGGTACAATTTGGCTCAGGTTGAATAACTCGGGTATGATTGGCATAAAATGAACTGAGAAAAAAAATTGGTCAAGTTAATCCTCTAAATGGACTACTGGCTCTCCACCCCTCTGATCAGGTACATTGTTTGGGAAACAATAACCAGTCACCTCCATGTGTAGAATGGTCGTACTTGAGCAATTGATTGATATGATTGAAAGGTAAAGCATGGAAACAGGCCCTTTCGCCCACTGAGTCCACATTGACCATCGATCAGTGGTTCTATGTTATCCCACTTTCACATCCACTCCCTACACATTTTACAGAGGCTAATTAACCTACAAATCCACATGACTTTGGGATGTGGGATGAAACTGGAGCACCCAGAGTAAACCCATGCAGTCACTGGAAGAACATGCAAACTCCATGCAGACAGCACCAGAGGTCAGGATTGAACCTGTCTTTGGTGCAGAGGCAGCAGCCCTACCATCTATGCCACTGTACTGCTGTAATGTAAAATTTAATCTTCCAAAAATCATTCTCTACCTCACACAAAGGAAAGATTTTTTCTAGCATCTTTAAAATAAAGTAATGTCGACTTACTCGAATGGAAGAATACTCTGATTTATCTCTAGATTTTATATTTTGTTAACCCAAATTGTTCTTTTTAATTTCACATATTCTTAGATCAAATGTTTACATTTCAAATGAAAATTGCATCGAAATAATAAATAATTACTTTGAGAATTAATTTAAGCTGCTCAGACAGTTATATGAGCTAAGTTACAAAGTAGGCATGAGATTCTGTGATCTATTTGCAGGTGAACTGTATCTGCAAAGCATGCTTTCGCACACAGTGCAACTCAAATTTCACGCAGTTTCAGTACAAAAATCATCAAAAGGCAGTAGCATTCAATGCAAAACTACATTAGAACATGATTCAATATAGCTAGAGCAAATGGCTAACTAGGAGGAGAATGGGTCCCCTTAAGGATCAGTGAGTTCTTCCATGTGTGGCGCCATGGGAGATAAGTGATGTTGCAAATGAATACTTTTTATTTGTGACGTATGTAATGTGGATACGGACATGGTACATAGGGAAAATCATGGAAGAGAACAGTGTCCCGAAACATGTCAATAAAATGAAAGAGAATTCGTCAGCGTCCAATGCATCCTAGTCTTGAATAGCTGATCCCTTACTTTCATGACCCCTGGTTCCAAACACCCCTTCAGTAATTGTCAACTCTGCATCCATCCTGTGAAGACCCATAATTTTATGTGTTTCAGGGAGATCATCTCTCTGAATTCTTCAGGAATACAGTTTAGGATGTTTAATCTTGCCTTACAGGACAATCTTCACATCCCAGTAATCAATCTAGTAACCCTAAAGTGCACTCTCTCCATTGCAAGTATATCCTTTCATGGGCATGGAGACCAAACCTGTACACAATGATGCACAGTCACAGCAGTCCTATAATTATAGTAATAAATCATTATTCTGGTAATTAAAACTTGCAAAATTCAGAGTTTCTTTTCCAATTACTTGCAGCAACTACAGATTAACTTTCAGTGATCTCACAGCAATCTTTCTGGATATTTGAATTTTTTAAATATTAAGCCATCAATGCTAAACTTTCTGAAAAGAACATTCATCCTTATGCAACTGCTTGCCTAACAATCTCCAAAGCACACCATGATTTGCATTCATTACATTGTCAAACAATATCAGTACAGCACAATGCGTAACCCTTGGAGGTGTGTGTTTAAAAAAACATATTTGCAGCAGATGTCAAGTCAAGTCAAGTCAATTTTATTTGTATAGCACATTTAAAAACAACCCACGTTGACCAAAGTGCTGCACATCTGATTAGGAAGAAAAAAAAGAAACATACAGTGGCAGGCAGCCAAACACAACGGCGCGGCCATCTTGAACAAAATGTTTAACTAAAGCAGAGTGAAGGATGCCGATCACTAAAGATCCTAGCTGCACTTTGATTTTTGATCCAATTGTTTATGCATGCGACACAAAATATTGTGCACATATGAAATAAGATCTCCAAGAATTTGGATCTTTGTCTATTTTTGGTTGAGTATGTTGTTCTCTGCAAATTTGATTTCCCATAAACATAAGAAATTGGCCAAAATTCATTGTCAATTGGCATTAGGGCAAGTTACACACATATTCCGGACAGTACCCAATTTCAAAACCTTCAGATATCTTAATGTGCAGAAATGGTGGTGCACATCAGATACAAAGACGATGGGAGCAGTCAATATCTTTGCTGTGGCACTAGCATTCTACACTCCAGAAATAGCCACACTTCGAGGCAAGCTACTCCTATAAAGTAATACTGGAATCTAACCAATGTGGGCAATTGTCCAGGTATGCCCTGTTCACAAAATCCAATCTGGCTAATCAAGTCTACTTGAAGCTGTCATCAATGGTACTATTAAGTGGCACTTAGTCATCATTAACCTCCTCCTCGACAAACACTTTTGGTCTTACAGGACCTCCTCAGTCCAAACCTCATCACAGTCTTGGCCCAAACACAGAACAAAAGACCCAAATTCAAAAATACGAGTCAGCAGCATCAAATCTACATTTGACCTAGTATGGCATCAAACTGCACGTAAACTGAAATCAATGGACATCAAAAGAAAAGCACTTGGATTCATACCTCACAGAAATCAAGCTGGTTGCAGTGATCAGAGGTCGATCATCTCAGCTGCAGGACATCATTGTAAGAGCCCCTTAGGATAATGTCCCAGACTTATCTATCTTCAGCTGCTTCATCAACAACTTTACTTCCATTATATTGGAGGTGGAATTGTTTGCTGATGATTGCACCATTTTTGGCAACTACTAAGCAAATGAGGAAGCCCTTACTTGAAGTCATCAAGAGCTGGACAACATTTGGGCATGAGCTAAAGACAATTGTCCAGTGACATTTGTGCAACAGAAGTAGTAGGCAATGACCAGTTGCAATAAGTCAAAATCTAACCAACTTTCATTGACTCTCAGTAGCTCTACCATTGCCAAGTCTCCCATCATTAACATCATGGGGATCACCAGTGACCACAAACTTGAAAATCATGGCAACAAGAACAGGTCTTAGGAGGAGTATCCTACAGTGAGTAAGTGACTTCCTGACACCACAAAGGCTTTCCACCATGAATGAGGCACATTCCAAGAGCTTATTGCTAGGTCTAAATCCTGGAATTTCTTCTCCAACAACACTGTGGGAGTATCTTCATCGGAAAAACTTTGGTAGTTTGAGGCGGCAGTGCACAGTCTCTTTTTCAAGGGCAATTATGGATGGGCAATAGATGATGGCATTGCAAATGAAGACCAAATCTCAGAAAATGTACAATTAAGAAATCTGGAAATGGCAACAGCCTCTAAAGCCACTCTCCCCATGACAGCTAGATGGTAGCCACACGTAGTATAGCTGCACTGAGAGAGCGCCAAGGGGGAGAATGAAGCTTAAAATTCACTCTGTCCCAGTCATAAGTGCATGCTATAGGGAAGATCCTGTGCATCAAGGAGGGCCAGGAGGTCGCACAGAAGAGCACAGTAGAAGTTGTTTCTCCCCCATACAATGGAGCAATATAAAAAGAACATGACATTCTTGTGGTCTATCAGGCTGAATCACACCCCTTCAGCAAATCACTGAAGTAACATGGGTTCGCCACCCGAATATGGGCACATTATGTTGCCGGCAATGATTGGCATATACCAAGGGGAATTAAGTAGCCTGCATTGGGAACTAAAATTATGAGGGTTCCTTTGGAGTTCCTTGTACCTGTGCCAACGTATTTCTTTCTGTCTGGCTAATAGAACATCACTGGCTGATAGATCATCACAGCACATCACTGGCAACTGTCTCCCGGCCATTCAGGACATTTTCTACCGGCGGTGCCTGCGGAAGGCACGCAGCATCATCAAGGACCACAGCCACCCAGCACGCAGGCTGTTCTCCTTGTTACCGTCAGTCAGACGATACAGGAGTATGGCTGCGCGTACCACCAGACTTAAGAACAGTTTCTACCATCAGGCCATCAGGCCATCAGGCTTCTGAACTCAAACACATTTCACATCATATCTGTTAATTATTTTAATATTGTCTTTTTATCTTACTAATGTCTTTTTTATCTTATTTATCCTTGGAATATTACTGCTGAGGTGACCCGTTGTCTTGTCAAATACATTTCATTGTACCGTTGACCCTGTGCCAAACTACATATATAACAAATAAAATTAAAATTAAATCAATTAAATTAGATGAGGCTGTCAATCTCTTCTAACTTGTACTGGTCTTCATCTTCTACCTCATCATTTAAAAATGTGCAACTTAAGACAACAATGACAACTCTGAACTGGTGCAGAAAAGAATATTCCATCTTCAGGGTTCTTATGGCATTTTCCACCTCTATTTGTTTAGTCCTCCTTGCACATTCAGTTAGGCTACAGTGTTTGGAGTGTACACAGATGCAATCCTTATGCTATCTGGCATTACTAGCTACTGAAAATTTCCAGTAGCAAGGCCATGCATAGGATGAAAGAGTCATGTGTAATTCATTGCAAAAATGGCACTTGCTATGCTGAAGTTCTTCCAATCCAGAACAAGCTGCATGTTGAAAGTTTTATAACTGAAATCGCTAAAATCAAAATAGTCAATATCATCCCTCAATATCCCTTCCGATGTAATATTGAGCAAAGGGAAATTGTGAAACCTGGGAACTGTCTTCTGTGGCCACTCAGAAGGATCCTGCTGTGAGGAAGTTGTGTCAATTTGACCTTGGCCTCCATGGCGAGAGCAGTCTAGGCACATAAGTGTGACCAAAGGTCATTTCACAGAACATCAGACACAGCCGTGGAAAAATCAAATTTGCAAACACATGGTCCATCTGTGGGAATCGTCCTGGCCAGCCTAAAAAAATATGCTGAACAATCCATAGATACTCGAAAACAGAGTCTGGAAGCAGGCATTTTAACTGCCCTCAAATTATACATTATTAAAATATACTCTTGAGATAATTAGGTTGATCATTATAAATTGATCATCTAGAATATTTCACACATACAAAGAAAAGTACAACTATTCAGCAAAGTGATTCATGAATATTAGGTCCAATCCCATTTTGAAAGTTCCCAAGATGACTGAGCTGGCCAATCAGAATTCCTGACGGCTCACATATCAGTGTACACATTTCTCAGCATATCTATTTCTGAAAGGAATAGCACCTATACAGCATGAAAGCAATGCACAGTATTCAGCTTCTAAGCTACTGAGCTGAAATATTAGTATTTCACGAACCTTGGCGATACACCAAGCAGACATTGTGCAACTCAGTCTGCTAAAAGAAAATTGTTTAATAAAGGTGGGCCGTTATCTGATGACAACTTTTAAGACTCTTAATAGGATATGTTTTGCTCTTTATAGAATAAATTGTCAGTGACAGTAAATTAAAAAAATAATGATATAGCTTACTTTACAGGGATATAAATGCGACTACTTCATAAACAACTATAAAAGTTAGAAAATAATCAGATAGTTTACGAGTACAATGGATCAAGGATGCTTTGAAAGTATTGGAGAGGATAAGTATTGTTCATTTATAATACACTGAACACTGCTAAAGATGCTTTCTTGTGTCTAAATATACTTTTTTATCAAATGGGAATCTGTGTTGAGGTTTACTGAAAGACAGAAGTATGACTGTCAGACCTATTCCTATCCACAATAGCCCTTTCTTGTGATTCTCACTGAGCAAGCTTACAAATCCAAACTGATTTCCTCTGGCCAGAGGATCAGGGTGACAGTAGAAAAAACAGTAACATTGTATTGTTCCAGATGTTTCCTTGGTTGAGATCAGCAAATAAAGCAAGCCTCAGACACGCCGATCCAACTTTAATCAGGGAATGAGATTGCTCTTTAAGCCATGTACAAGATCAAACAATAATAGATATAACAATAGATTCACTGATAACTATAAGCTAATACCTTCCAGCCTTGGGTAGTTTTCTGCATGCACCACTTATACATTAAAACTCGCAGTGAATTCAGTTAGCCATTTAAAACACTTTTCCAAGATTTTTTCAATGGCCCTGTCATGAAAACTATGACAACATACACTTCTCAAGGTGGATTGAAACTGCAAGAATAGATTCATACTAATACAAAATATAAAACTGTGGAAATGCCCAAGAGTTAAAAGACATAAGATGTAGCTGTTTAACATTTCAATCAACAACCCCATTTTTTAACAAACACCTTGTTCTATACAGCAAATCTTTCTTTGCAGCCAATTACATTGGTTGCTTCTTTACTTTAAATAAACAATCACCAGTTCTCACACCAAATTCAGTATGTACAGAGATAAATTCTTTAATATAACTTACTAAGTGTATAAACAGTACTTAAAATTGCAAGTTTGCACCATATTTGTTGAGCAAATTATTTATCCAGTGATTTATTCAAAATAGGCTAAGTATTTTCTGAAAACTCAGTAATCTACATTTTGACTGTTTCTGCAAAAATTGAACTGGAATTTCTGATGAATGTCATAACTGTCAAAAATAATACATTAAACAATGCCACATCACAAGCCTTTGTACTTCATCAGCTGCCAGATATCATGTCAAAGTACGAGTGTAGACTAGCACATTAAAAAAACAAGCTTAGGTATAATAAGCAGACATAGCACAATTGGTAACTAAATAGCTCACTTCAGTCAACAGAAAAGGGGGCCTCTAATATTAGACATATTGGAAAGATGGGGATTACTGAAATGAGAACCTGATGGGCATTGGTTGCAAACAGAAAATATGTAATTGATAAATTAATTGGATTTGTGTCAGTCAGAAATTGGCAAGTATCCACCAAATGGGAATTAAAAAAATAATATCCCAAATTTGCTTTGATCTAGGGTAAACTAAAGATTCTAAGGTAGTGAACAATTAATACGAGTCCAATGCAAATTATTCCTAATGCTGCTCCCCCATGAATAGAGTGCGCACTTACATTTCGATGTTGCATGGTTTTGCAAATATGCAATCACTGACCAGTTAAAGCTGAGCTATGAATTTTGATTAAATTGGAGGGCTAAAATTGAAGTCAAGGATTTTCAAACATAAAATTGTCTTCCAGTTTTTTTTTCTGTACGCAAGCAAAAGATGATGCATTGTTTAATAGGGTATTGAAGTCAGTTAAATCAAACTTTATGCATGGAATTCAACACACACCCTAAAATAATTAATGGAGCTTATTAAATCAAGGACATCCACTCTGACGATGCTGAAAAAGTTGAGGTTTTATACCCTTAGTTTCTTGTGAGATTACACATTGAGCTGTCTTCAAGTGAAATGGATAGAGGTGGATGAGCATTAAAATGTTAGATAATGGTGTTGAGTTATACTTTCAATGCAGCCTATGGCTGTTGTAATAGTTGGGTCATGCTAGATGCCGTAACAATGCCGTAACAATCCATCTTTTCTGCATCCTATGCTTGGATAGTTTGGTAGACTCTTTCAGTTAGACTCAGATTGTTAGTGAGTATGCTGATGTTCTGTTGTTATTGGGAAACCAATCCGGTTTAAAGTCTGAGCTGCTTAGCATGATATTTTTTTCAGAAATATCACGGTCTTGTTCACAAATGAGTGACCAACATCAGACATTCAAATGAGAGTTGATAAAATACCACATAATAAATTTGTCATCAGGACTGAATAAATGGTGCTTTAGCATAATTAATCGAAGTTTGGCCAGAAAACAAGAAACAATGCAGTCTTCAGTGAAGTCAGAATGGAGCCAACTAGTTGTCCACTACCCAGAATTGAAATTTGATCCACTAATTTATCTGCCTTTTATCCTTTGGTCCACACAAATCCTCCAAACTCACTAGCTTCCAATGCCTCCTCCAATCCCTCAAAGACACAGACAGGCTAGGTCACCAGAGACCCAC